>NC_054395.1:28714439-29014439 GCF_017976425.1 Toxotes jaculatrix | reverse complement strand
CAGGCGGATGGGCAGATTATTTCTGGCGTCTTGGGGGCGTCAGGAAGGAGAAAGTGTGTGTGTTAGTGAATTTATAGACGGAGAGAGAGAGAGGTTGATAAAAGACTGGGATAAGGGAAGAATAGCAGTGTTGTAAAGGAGGAACCGAGCTGCAGCTGCATCTGTCAGTATGGAAGAGATTTAAAGGAGCATTCCGTGGTGATAAGTGTTTCTGAGGCCACGGTGATGTTTTTACAACCAGAAGTCCAAAAGCTACAGATTTTTCATTTACAATCACAGGAGACTAAGAAACCCACATATAAGACAAAGAAAAGCAGCAGATCCTGATTTAACTTGATTAAGTTTAGGATTTAGAAAACGACCTGGAAGCAGCAGCTGCTGTCAACCTTTGTGTCTCATCTCGTTTCTCCAGGTACGCAACGTACGACAATAAATAAATTAGGGACTGAATGTTTGTTCAAAAAGTGCAGGAGAAAACTCCAAAACATGCTTCGACAGACGGGACAACGAGACAGGATCTGAAAGTCTGGAGCACAGTTCTTTAAAAGTTTTTAATTAGATGCAACAACTAACATTTTGACAAACCGTCTTATTCGAGTAAAAAGCTGTAACTCTAACTGTGGGCTCCACACCTCGTTCCTCCAGATCCCAAAGCTTTACAGCCTCATATTTCAGTTCCTTTACAACTTTACAAACTCTGTGGAGCTTCTTCACTCGTGAAACACAAACACAGAGGTTTGGAATGGAAACGAAGCAGAACGATGAAGAGGAGACACTGTCCTCATAAAACAATAACGCCATCAATCCCTCAGTTCATTCTGTTTCCACTGACTCGGCTTATCATCTGTCAGTCAGTGTGTAATCTGTCTCACTCTGTCTCTGCAGAGAGATCCAGTGGTGCCAGACTGAGCAGCAGCTGCCGTATATACAACACAAGCACACACACCCAAACACGCACACATACACAGACACACACAGCAGTTGCCATCTCTCACACTGATAGAGATGATAGGCTGTACAAGGAGTAAATCAACATTACAGTTCTTCTACTATGGATTGTGCGTGTGTGTGCGTGTGTGTGTGTGTGTGTGTGTGTCTGTGTGTGTGTGTGTGTGTGTCGGGCTTGGACGGCCCCCAGAGAGTGAAGGTCATTCTTCACATTCCAAGTCAGTCTCAGTGTCTCAGTGTTTTACCTCTCTGTCCTTTCCTAATCCTCCTCAAACATGTAGTCATCTCTGTCCTTTACATCCGTCTCTCAGGACGAAGGACGGCAGCCTCCCCTGCATCCTGAACACTTACAGGCCACTCTCTCTTTGATGGGCAGCAAATGAACTTCATCCAAGCAGGCATGCACTGGGCAAAACTATTCAGTAGTTTATAAAATTAAATTTTATGGAGATGATGTTGTACAAACCAAAACCAGAGAAAGGTTTGCGGTAATGGCTGGTCCTCACTGAGAGACGGAGCTGTATTCTGCACTGTCCCTGCGCCCCCCCTCTCTCTCTCTCCAGGGGTTCGGGAACCTCCATCTACTCTTCCAGCTGAATTCCAGGACAGAATTCCTGCCCAGGATTCCTGAGGGGAAACTCTCACAACACGTCTCTGATTTCAGTGAGAACATTTTCTGACGGCTTCAGGTTTCACAGTTTCAAACAAGATGCCTCTTTAAACGTGTCTCGTTGAATTATAAGGTCTGGAAACAATTCTATGTATTAAAGTTAGAAATGTCAAAGTTGGCTCCGGACTAAATGACCTGTGAGTGTAACAGACTCCACAAATGATCTGCTGCTGCTGTGATTTAAGCTACGAGAGAAATAAACGAGACATAAACTCAAAATCCGTTCTTCAAAACATGATCCTGGCCACTTATTAGCAGTGAGTGAGCTCAGCATGTTTTTATTTTCCAGACAGTAAAAAGCGGCACCTGGAACCACATGTAATCTACATGGCTGTAAATAAGAGGAAGAGAAACTTCATCCAACACTTTTAGGAGAACTGTACCTAATAGCAGCCTGCACGTTCCCAATAATCACCTGATATTCAACCACACGCTTCTCCAGGTGGCATTTTACTTCCCCGAGGCTAAAGATGTACAGAGACAACACCTATACATCCATGCAGCCGGCCCATACACGCTCAGTGATCTCCGTGTTTCTAAAACACTTCAGAAATGTAAAGATTACAGACTGCCTTTCTCTTTCCATCTCTACGGTGGTTTTCACAGTGTTAAAAGCTTCAACACAAACCCATATATACCACCTCTGACATGTCAGGGCATGAAAAGAAAAGCTGGGCTAAGACGTGGTGATATGTTGCGTTCCAGGGATGTCAGAAAGACGGAAATACTGACTTCCCACTGGGGAAAAAAACAACACATAACGTAAATTTCTACATAGATGTGTAACAACATGGAGGCCCAGTGATTTCACCAAAGACAAAGAGATATACTGGAGATAAACTTCTTGTAACTGTGACTTCTCCATCTTTGTCATTATCTCTCTCGTGCTGTAAGATCTGCATTCCAGAAATCAGACATCATCAGACAAACTTTACAGATTACAGCATAATGACCTCATATTTGTGTGAAAAGTATCACAGAAGTCATTTACAAGATGTGGAAGACATTAAAAAAATATTCTCTCTCATTTTTCTTTTTTTGGGAAATGCGTTGAGCTTCTGTAAAACGAGCTGTTGCACTTTGCAAAACAAGACCGAACCTGTAGTCTGCGCTAACCAGCCCACTAATGTTGCCAGGTAACAGGATTTATCGCCGGACAATAAGATCTCATGATCATCCATCGTGATCGTGATATGAACAACGAGAATGTTCCAGGAATGTAAGACTTCCCACCTTTGGAGAGAATGCAGGTCTACAGAGGAGAAACAAAAGAGGTGACAGAGAGGAGGAGGAGAGGGTAAGAGCTGAGAGGGGAAGACGAAGAGCAGAGTGGTGAAGACAGAGAGAAAAGAAAAGCAGACGCGAAGAAGATAGGACGAGGAGGACGAGGAGGAGGAGCAAGAGGAAGAGGAGAGATAAGTTAAATGACTCCTGTCATGGAAAAACTGTCTGAGGCCTCTTCTCAGGGAATTCTTATCAGAATAGACAAGGAGGAAGGGAAGGAAAGGAGGGTGAGAGAAAAGGCAGAAGAGAAGGAGATAAAGGGAGGGAAAGTAGGAGGGATGTGATTTTTCACTCTGTGATTCAGGTCAAACCTGGTTCAGTAACAAACGTCATGGACTTGTCTTCTCTCTCATTTATGTTGATTTAAATCTCAGCTTGACTCAAAGTTAATAACTTATACTTACTTATATGTTGTTCAGCAAATATTTGTTTTTTTTGCTTGAAATTATTTATCAACCATAAAAACAGCTGACATTTGGATTCATTAACAAAAAACCACACAATGTGACTGCTTCTCTTATGTGAAAGAGGAGGAGAGGGAGGTGAAACAAGAGAGAGGAGGCCAGGAAGAACAGTTTATCCTCCGGGTGCTTCTATAGATGGATGCCTTGTTCCACAACATCGTCTGACAGTTCAACATCCCCCCAGGATGTGGAAACTCCTGCACTCTGTGTGTGTGTGTGTGTGTCTGTGTATCTGTGTGTATCTGTGTGTGTCTGTGTGTGTGTGTGTCTGTGTGTGACACACAGGTGACAAATCACAGCATGAAGCAGGTGTGAATGTTGAATTGTCAGTTATGGAAAGTTTCAGGAACGGTCGAAGCTTTAGGTTTAGACTTAGGTTAAGAGGAGGGTTGGGGGTAGGTGTGTAGTTATGAGGGTTAGGTTCAGGGTTAGTAGCTGCAGAGGGTACTCTGTCGATGAGGGCCCTCAGAAGTCAGAAGAAACGTGTGTTAATAATTACAGTGATTCTCATCTGGCAGATTTCTGGCCCAGGACTGAAGGATCGCGGGTGAGAAGCAGAGGATTTAGACATTCCAGGACGAATTACCCTCATCATGTCTTCAACTATTAGCATCACCCTCTCTCTCTCTGCCAGCACCACTGTACACACTTTAATTAGGGAGGCTTCACTTCCCTAATTCACCATTTGCAGCCTTGTCTTCAACCTAAATCCATTTTTATTTTTGCTGAGTTAAGAACAAAAAACAAACAAACCATGTGATCCTTCAAACAAGTTTATGACTCACTGCGAGCAATTTTGAAAACGGCAGCTGAACTGTTTATGTCAGAAAGTGACACTTGCTCCCAATTTGTGAAGGATTAAAAAAAAAAAATCTGCGAGTGATAAGATAATGTCGGAAAGTTCAGAGGCTTCCAGACTCCCTCTGATAAACAGTCAGCTGACATGTTGCAGCCTGACGGATTTACACCCTGAAATGATCATGGAATTCACCTGGGAAAAAGTCTAAACTCAAAGAGGAGAGGAACTAGAGAATATAAAATTTTAAAAAATCAGAAAAATGAACAAATAAAAAAAACAAAAAACAAAACAGGCCCAGAACGGGATGAGAGGAGGGGAAGGGGCGAGGTTTCCTCCCCCTGACCTTGACTTTCTCCACGTTCCTGATCCACTTCTGCTTTCATGCGTTTCCCTCCATCCCTTATTATAACAGACAGCCGGGGCAAATTCCATAATTAGTGAAGAATGGGAGGAGGAGGAGAGAGAATGATAAGGGAGAGAGACGGGGGAGGAGAGAGAGGGGGTTTGTAGAAAGTCCTTGAGGTAAAACACTGATGAATTACACACACACACACACACACACACGATCATGATTGCGATCTGTCTTATATGAAACACAGTTTAAAGATTTGTGTGGTTGGGTATAATCTGACCCAGGTCAAACCTGGAGCTGTATCAGTCAGCTGCCCAGTCAGCATGCACACAAAGCACCACGTCTTTGTCCCTCTGAATATTTGTTTTAAACGATCAAATAATCAAACCAGATATAAAGTGAAATCAGGGTTCACCCCAGAAAAACGTTTAGCAGAGCTGGTTGGCCACACAACTTTTTCTCTGGGCCTTTATTACATTAACTCTATTACTTTATTACGTGATTAAAGAACCTGCTAACTATTTAGATATTACCTAGATTTTTTTGGTGCATACGGCGTCCATCACGTAGACAGGCAGACAGACAGAAATGTTCTCTGCCATGCCAAATATTCCAAGTATGTGTTACAGTATAAGGACTGGATGTTAATGGTGACTGGATGTGCTGAGGCTCCCCAGCTGCTGGCTTTAATGGAACCAGTCACAGTTGCTGCAGCTCACAGCTTGTTTCCCTCAGTCGCTAATAAACACCTCCACTGTCCGTCAGTCAGTACAAATGTCCGTCTGTCTGTCTCTCTGCTTTAATGGCAATGGGACCCGCTGGTGTTCGCAGGGTCACAAGTTCAACCCCTGCCAACAGCTGATGGTGACTCACGGATGCGTCCCAAACCCCCGATAGAAGTGTTTTACAGAGAGATATGTGAAGAGAAACAAGTGCAAAGTTCAGAAATGGCTACAAACACACTCATAACTTCTCCCTCTCTGACCCCACAACTCACACAAACACACTCCCCCTCTCGCTTTCAGGTCGTCTCCATGGTTTCACAGTGGGATGAGGTCTGAATGTGGACTTTGCCCTGCAGAGTGAATCACGGTCAGTCACAGTCCCTGAACTCAAACTAAGCTTCATTAAGGCTGAACTTCATGAACATATACACGCCCACATTTAGACACTCACATAAAACTGATCAGAAAGACCAAACACACGGTTCTTTGTTTTTTAGAGTCATTTCAGGTGTTTTTAAAGGACTTCAGGGACTTTACTCGAAGCTCTACATCAACAGGAGGTTTAGGTAAAAACACTGTACTAAGTGCAACTCTAACATGCATTTCATAACTCACTGTTCTCTCTGATTTAAAGGGAAATATTATAATGGAACAAAGATTAAAAGTCAGGATTCTGGATCGGAACAAATTCTGAGTTTCAGAAGTTTGGAAACTTATTTTTATTGTTCAGTCTTGGACTGCGTGCCACTAATCCATGTGCACACACACCCTGCATTACCCTCCACTGACTGTGCGTCAAATAAATTGAACACGCATGCACTCACACTCACACGCACACGCACACACACACACACCTCTCTTCCACTCCCATTCACCGTTTTATGACTTAACTATGGGAAAACGCTCCCTTCTGTTTGCTGTCCTCCCCTTCCTCTCTTTCTCCGTTGACTCATCCCTCCGACTCCCCCACCGCCCCCCTGCAGCTACACAGCTGTAAGAACATGAAAAGCACTGCATCATTACAATAACATCAAGTATGATGCTGCCACTGGGTATTTTAAGTTATCATTTTCTTATTGTTCTGTCCGTCCTTCCTTGAATCATGGCAGGTGACCCTGTTGGTTCTTATCATTTTCCCGTTTCCCTGCGACATCCTTGAGATCTTGAGCAGACGCTGAAACTTATGTTTCAAAAACTATGTATTCTGAAAGATGAACCCTGCTGTACCCTGCTCATCCCAGGCCAGTTTCACACTGGCCCTCGGAAATGCGAATCTGTGTTTTGATGAGGTTTAACACTGGTGACCTTCCTCGTGTTCATCATTAGAAATGTAACATAAGAGGCGAACTCATTGACCTAGCACCTCCTCTGTCGTCCCTCCTTCTCCCTTCTCCTTCATTTCATTCACCAGCTAAGAAAAGAGGAGAAACTCAAACAATCTGCTGTTGACCTGGTTAAAACCAATATTTACTGTCACATTAACAAGGGCAAGCCTCTCTCTTTGTCCCTGCTGTTTCTTCTCCTCCCCTAACTCCGTTTCTTTTTTGCCCTGTTTCTCAACATTTTATCGTTTGTGTGTCTGACTTTCTTCCTCGAACCATGAGAAATGCAGATAAGTGAAATATGGGAAAAGATAACTGATGGACTGCAGATAGTTTGCTAGGCAGACTACATGCAAGGCTTTAAAAAGAAACTTTTAAAATGAGAGCAAAAAGACTGAAAAGCAAGAAGAGTTGGGTTTCTTTAGACTTTTCTTTAGGGTACTAAAGGGATAATTCTGAAAACACCAGTTTGAAATCGTAGCTGTTTTGATGTTTTTACCATTTCAATGCCACATTTGTGAGAATGAGGTCTCAGAAGTGAAAAACTCAAATAAGAATTCATATTCATTCAAGTAAAATCTTAATAGTCTAAAGTCATGTTGGCAGCACTATGGCACAATTATGAAAACTGTCACCAACTTTTTGTTTAGCTTGTTAGCATGCTAACATTTTAGCATTAGCACTCAACACAAAAGTGAAGCTGAGGCTGATGGGAGCATCTTTAGTTTTACAGTTATTTTATCAGGAACTGGGAGAAATTAAAACTCGGACTTGATGATAGTGCCACATAAAAAGTTAAGTGCCTGAAACACTGGCATGAAAAAAACCAACTCTGTATATTTAAACCTGGATTTAAGAGTCTGTTTCTCATCAAGCTGGTGAGTTTAATCCAAATCAGACAACAGTAAAATGTGACAGTGTAAAAATCAGTCATAGGAGGTAAAAATCCGGTCTGTCTGTCTCCAGTTCCTCTATCACACTAAATGAGCTCATTGTGTGATAGTGGGCAGACATTAGCATCAGTCTATTCTTAGTCTGGCTTGACAGAGCAGGAAGAAAACCGCTCAAAGTCGCTGGTGTCCTTCAGGGAGGACGAGCCTGGCACAAAGTATTTTTCTGTCTGGGTTTTGTCTAGAGAGGAAGCTGCACACACTCCTCGCACTGCAGCTGGACACACTGCACATCTACAACCTGACCAACCGACAACCACCACCTCAATCTGGGTTTACGAAAAATCTGATTGTTAACTGGAAAACAGAGAAACTGCCAACCTGGTTCCATCAACAGAAACTATTTCTGAGCTGCTGCTGCACGTCACACCCCCACCCCCTCCTCCAATAAAGGTGAAAAACCTAAAATAATAATGTCAAAACCACTGAACCATCTTGAACTGCATGAGACATCAGCCCTAACCTAACAACAATTCCCACTACATTTCAACCAGACCAGAAGTGGGTTAAAGGTGTGTTTGTGTGAAGGATGTTTGGTCTTATATGGATCTGCTCTCTGAGAATGTATGAACAGCTCACAAAGACCTTGAAAAAGCTAAACATCCTACAAATACCAAGAGAGGAAAACTCCTACAGGAGGACGTCGCTCCTGAATTTGAGGAGAATAAATAATGAAGATCTACACAAGTACAGAAACACAGTGCTGTGTTTGCACGCTTCTCAAGTGGCTGATTAGCCAATTTAATCTCCCTTTTTTAATCAATTTCCCATTGAATTGCATTTCCTCTGTGCCTCCCAGTGAAGACACTTCACCAGCCATTCACAACCAACTGTTTCCTCCATGTTTGTTCTCCGCGGCCTTTCTGAATGGGCCAAACACTCTCACTGACACAATGGTGCGATAAAGGGCCCATTGAGAAGTATACTGAATGCTAAGTCATTGGGAGGGCTCAGGACCACTGTGGCATCAAAAGGAGGTTGTGAGGGTGAGCAAACATCAAGAGACAATGGGACTGAGCTGAATGGACGCTCGGGGTTGCTTTGCCTGGAGAAGAGAGCCAACATGTCCGAACCAGATCACAGAGGGCTCGTTTAAAACCGTGTTTCCCCATAGATTCGTATTAAAATATGTCCTGTGGGATCGAATCAAAGGTTGACAGAACCCAGACATAAATGTTCCCAAATGTACTGAAGAAGAACTGAAATTTGGGCAGTAAAGCCACATTTAGAGACCTCAGAGACACGTTTGACTAAGACTAGAACTGCATCTAACAACTACATTCATTTTTTATTATACTGAAAACAGAGAATAATTATAGTTTGGTATTTTTTGCTTAATAAATGATTCAAATGACTAACTGGTGATGTAAATTGTTTCTTTCCTGTAAACTGGACATCTAACTGAGTAAGTCTCTCAGTCCGTCCATTTTCTCTCTTTTCCCTGCAGTAGTAGGACATAAGGAAACTCCAACTGTCTGCCTCAGAAGAAAGGACGGGTGGATGGAAAAGTGATAGAAAAGATAAGGGGGTGAGAGGGAGAAAGAGAAAATGAGGAAACTACAGAGAGAAGATTTAGAGAGAGAAAAGGTGAAAAAGGTTAAAAGATAAGTTCTGCGTTGACAAGGTGAACAGGCCAAGCAACGGGCGAGAGAGACAGGGTCAGTGCATTCAACAGAAAAAGGCTGTGTGTGTGTGTTTGTGTGCGTGTTTGTGTGCGCGTGTGTGTGCGTGTGTGAGCACGTGCATGCATGTGTGTTGCTCCCTAGTCATGCATGATGTCTGTTCCAACCTGCTGATCTGTCACAGGTCAAAGGTCATTGTCAGGCTCTTCAGTTCACTTCCTGTGGCTTTGAACTCCCCGACACACACACACACACACACACACACACACACACACACACACACACACACACACACACACACACACACACACACACACACACACACAGCATCAAAAGGACAACTGTGGAGAGTCACAGGTCAGGATTTGACAAATCAGATCAAAAAGACAAGGAACAGTGCTGTAGAAGAACCTGGACACACACACACACACAGACACAGACACACACACACACACACACACACCCAATGACTGACAGAAACAAGAGTGGGAGGGGACGTCTTATAATCACTTCCTCTGCTCTGATAATCACACACTCACAGCATTTGACATTTCAGTCAAAGATAGAGTATGAATGCCTTCCTTTCTGTTTCTGTCTTTCCCAGCTGGAGTCCTTCTCTTCTTTTTTTCTGCTCTCTTGTCCTCCTCTCACCCCTTCCTGTCCTCCTCCTTAAACTATTCATCTCTCACTCACTCTCTCCTTCCTCCTTTTTTTTACTCTTTCCCTTACAGCCCTTACAGTTTCACCTCCTCAACCTTTTTTTCCCCATATTCGTCTTCCAATATCCAGACAACGGACTTAAATCCTTCTGTTTCACTGCTTACTGCTTAATTAGCTTTGAAAGCTGGTGTTTACAGTCAAACTGAAAGTCAAGTCATAGAGATATGAAACAGGTAGCCAGCAAATTCAGCAAATGGACCTGGTTCTGAATGTCAAAACAGGGTGCAGTGGAATGCACTGTGTGTTATTTCAGATGATGAAAATTACCTTCATTTTACTTGGATCTGTCCCGGCATTTATCTAAATTTGTCAAAATAACAAACTGAAGCTACAAGTGTGGGTGCGTTAACTCTGCCAACGTCCACACACCCCCGATCAGCTACAACAACACACAGAAGCAGACAGCTAAAAAATATCAGCCAGCTATTCTGAACTCCCGTCCTCCCTGCCTCCATCCATCCATCATTCCTGCTTTATTCTGGTTTAGATATGACATCAACATCTCTTTTTCCTCTTTCTCTCTTTTCACTCAAAGCTGAATCACTCCTATTAAGGTCAGATCTGTCTCTCCCTCTCCCTCTCTCTCTGCACCTCTTATTCTCCCCCTCTTCACTCATTTTCCTGCCCAGTACACATAATGAATGACTGAAAAATGTGCGCTGTGTGTCAACGTTTGTGTGTTTGTGTGAGGACAGAGTATTAGAGGCAACGTTTAACCCTGAACGAGAGGGACAGACGGGAAAACAGGAAGATGAAGGCCGACGGTGACTGAAACAAGAGTCACCGAAGAGGACGGAGGAGTGGAGAGAGGAATGAATGAGGGCTTCTGTTGACCCCCAGAACGACGGCCAGGGCGCTACAGAGCAAAGAAGGCTTAAAGAAGAAACAGAAAGAGGGCCAGTATTAAAAGATGTGACTAAAACGTGTGGTTGGCTGAGTCACTGTGGAAAATGCCGCAAAAGAAAGAGAAAGAAAAAAGTCGAGAACTGGAGACTTACTGATGATAACATATAAATCCCCTCTGAAACATTCACACATGAATAAAATGCAACAGAAACAGATACTCACAGCTAAACAACATGAAAAAGGTCAGCAGTGGTGCAGTGACTCTGACAAGAAACAACACACACAACGACGCTTTGTGCAACAACAGAGAATACAAGCTAACGTTGTGCGACCTGCCCAGCACCAGACTGCAGAAAGTCAAAATAAAGAAGTGACTGGAGAACAAACGAATGAAGCACATTTCTGAGCTCGACCTAAAAGACCAGTGGCCAAATGATGATTTACCACTGCTACTACACTCAGGTTTAAGATTTTTTTTTCTACCTCTTTCAATAACTTGTAGCTAACAGTGTGTTTTAGCGGTGCAGACAGAGACCGACAAAGAAGAATTCAGGAGAGAGAAAAAGTGACACAGAGGAACAGGAGAGAGTTATTTGACGTCCATCATATCTGTTTTAATTCCCTTTTTTTCCTGCTTCTTTCCATCATTACTGTGTCAGTCAAACAGTCTACAGAAGAGTCTTTGTGGCTGGAGAATCAGAGACGAACAGAGAGCAGAGTGGACGAAGGACAGAGCGAAGGGAGAGGCGGGGAGGGTGACGGCGATGCAAGGGTGTGAGGGGAAAAACGGAGCGTGAGACATTACAGTGGATAAGACGTGCACACATGCACATGCGCACGCGCACACATGCGCGTGCACGCACACACACACAGAGGTAAGGCATCCCACCTGAAGAGTGTGTTTAAAAAAACAAAACAAAAAAAATGGAATTGTCTATTCGGAGCCAAACCACAAACAAAACACACACACACACACACACACACAGGTTCTGGACTGAGAATGTGGTTCCCATGCTCCTCACTTGTAAACAGCAGAATTGGCAGAGAATACACTGATTGTAATCAGAAAACCACACACATCCGTACTAACACACACACACACACACACACACACACACACACACACACACACACACACACACACACACACACACACACACACACACACACACACACACACACACACACACACACACACACACGCACGCACGCACACACACACACAGACACACAGAAGTGATCTCAGACTGCTGAATATCAAGTGATAGAAATTAGTCATTTAAAACCCATCACCCATGATCCTGTGAATTGTGGAGTTACAGTATTAATTGTCTTTTTAAGGCCAAGGAAACCCACACCGACCTCACAGAACTATCTGTGACTTAATCAGCAGCTCACATTCATCTGCTGGTTGAAGAAAAGACAAACACAGAAAATAAGTGGTAACCCCACTAAATACAAAAATCTACAGGTGACGGTCGGCTGCAGCTGCTCAGTTACAACCCGAAGCATCTGAGTGTCGGCCTCGTGCGTCAGGGTCTTTAGAGAGTTTGGGCTGGGTCAGAAACTGTTGCGACACGTGGATCTATAAAGTCCACGTGATATCAACCTTGACATCAAACTTAATTAATTTTTGGAGCTAAAGTGCTTCAAGCATGTTTGAAGCGAGATCAGCGTCACCCTCAAACAAGCTGACTGAACTTCTCCAAATATAACCCTCAGTGTAACCTCCACCCTGCAGCTCAGAGCCGCGGGCACTTTATAGGTAGGTCTGACGTTCAAACCACATCAATGGCAGGAAGCATTCAGTCAGGAGCAGCTGGCACCATGCTCCATCTTACGCACGGCAAACAATGGAGCTGCATCAACACTGCATGTGAGTGTGTGCATCTGAGTCTCTTTGTTAGTGTTTGTCCTGTAGGGAAATCTGTCAGTGCACACGGGAAATGAAGGACACATGACAGTGACCAAGATTAAGAAGCAGCCGTGCAGCACTGACTGAATCTGTAATGCCAGAAAAAGTATTTGCTTGATTCAGATTTGGTGAGTTCTGTCCATTCTGAAGGCAGTTTAAAGGGTTAGTTCAGCCAAATTTAAAAAGAAAGTTAACCAGGAAGTGTTTTGATCATCAAGATCCATTCACCTCCACTGTACTGGAGTATCAGAAGAAACCTCGCACACAGATGTCTCAGACCCTGGAGGAATGAAAACCCAAACTGTCTGCATGTAAGTGAAGCTGTTATTTGGGTGAACTGACCCTTTAAGTATCTTCTGCAATGAGACAAAGACACTTCAGATTCCTGAAGCTGCAGATCTGAGGCAGCTCTGCAGGACTGAGGTCTCTGACAGGTTTGAGGACAGGGGGACACATGAAATGTGAAATTTCTGTGACTTTAAAAAGGAAGATCATGGAAAACAGGACCTCACCTGAGGAACATGCACACACAGACACACACAGACACACACACCACGACACATTCCCAACAGATGCCTATATTGTGCTCTAATAATAGGCTGCTGAAACAAACATCCCTTTCTCTTCCTCTGTCATCTCCTCCTCCTCCTCCTCTTTCCATGCCTTCAGCCTCTGTCTCCTGCTTCCCCTCACTTTTCATCCACTTAATACCTCCTTCCCACCCTCCTCTTTTCCACATTCTAGCCCTCCTCCCTCTCCTGCTTCTCCTCCTCCTCTTCTCTTCCTGGGAATTTTGCTTCACCTTGCCTTTGAACTGTATTTATTGCTCCTTCGTGCCACCTATTATTGGTCTCCTTGTTATTTTCCATCTCTCAGCCCTCTCCTCCTCTTCATCTCCTCTCTCTCTCCCATCTCCGCTACTTGTGATAACAATCCTTCCACTATTACACACCTGAGGAATGAAACTGCATGCAAATACACATCTGTGTACAGAGCGAACACACACACACCAACATTGCGTCACTCTTAGCGTAGACAACGGTGAATTGTGCTGAAAGGGGTATGAGCTCATCTCGGATGATTCATGTTCTTCCTACAGTTCATCAGGTAGCCATTCCTCTTCCATCTCGTTAACTTCCACTTCTCTTTCCCAGTGCGCAGATAAAACCGGAATAAACTTCAAATCCTTGTAACTGCATGAAGGCGCCATAGTTTGATAAGCTTCAAGGCTATGTCACAAAAACATAAATTTAGCAGTGTCACTCGTACTATTACTATCACCACTGCTAACATTGCTACAGCTGCAGCTGTGTCATTGCATAGCCACAGTGAACAGGAATAAAGAAGTAATGGTTTGACAGAGAAGTTAAAAAATGTCATGCTAAAGCACAAGTGTTTTCCCAGGAGTAAGAGATGCTGTAAAAGACACATTCATGTTGGACTTTTAAAGACCTACAGTAAATATATCTTTGTTTTTCAGGTAAACTGTTGCATTAAAATATAGAGAAATATGGAAATATGTCAATGCAGAAGAATAAAAAAAGAAATGGCAATAAAAAAAACAGGACGATAAAACAAAGCTTGAGAAAGAGTCAGACCTGGACAGATGAGGACATGAAAGATGAGAAGCTGGAAGAGAGGGTGGAAGCTGACTTGGGGAGTGGAAGATGAAGAGAAGAATGTGGAGAAAGAGGAAAAACATTGGGAGGTGAGAGAACAGCAGGTGAGAAAACAGGAGAGTGGGTCTCACTTTTGAAGAATTCCCTACGAAAATGTTAAGGAGGAGAATAAGGGGCAGGGCTTATGAGGAAGAGGATGATGGTGAAGAGGAATATGAGCAGAGGAAAGAAGACAGGAAGGTGGATGAGAAAGAAATGCTCTATACTGGGCAAGTGTTATCTGTAGAAGATAGGCTGAATGACTGGTTCAGATAGAGAAGGGGGGACTCATGCTCTTGATTTAAAGAATCAAAGAGACAGTGGAAAAAAGACAGAATATGGGAACAAGGAAAAAATGATGAAAAAAAAAATCAAACCGTGATGACGTGTTAAAGTCATTTATAAGATGCAACCTGCAGAGGAACCCTTGTTTTTCAGATTCCAGTAAAATATGTTTAATAAACTGAGGGTGGGGTGGGTGCAGGCTGTGCTTGGTACACACCTGCTGCTGCAGAGCTCTGATACAGTCACGCTGATAGTGACTGTACAGTGAATTTAGCGCCAACTGAATTCCACACCGAGTGAGTTTCATCTGTAATCTAAATGTTCAGCGAGCTCACACATCGGCCTGACAGTACCTCAGAGACTGATGTCGCCTTTGGTTAATCAGCACAAAAAAAAAAAACAACAACATGTAAAAATGTCAATCTGAGAGACAGTTCATACTGTTTTCAGTCTTTGTGCTAAGTCGGCTGGCAGTAGCATCATGTTTAGCAGACAGAGTGGTATCAAACTTCTTATCTGACTGATGTGCATTTCCTAAAATGATGAAGTTTCCCTTTAAGTGTGTATGTTATAGTTTCCTTGACTTATATATATATATATAGAGGTTTAGAGGTAGGTAGGTAGAGAGAGAGAGAGAGAGAGAGAGAGAGAGAGAGAGAGGGAGAGAGAGAGGGAGGGGAATTAGGGGTAATTTAACAAGCCTTCCCCTCTGCGGGTTGAGACAGGTTAACTGACATTCCAGTCTCTCCCTCCTCTCTTTCTCTTTCATTCAGACAGAGGTAGGGGGTTGAGGGGTGTGTGTCTGTGTGTGTGTGTGTGTGGTGGGTCCTCAACACACTGTCACTAACACACACACACACTCGTAATCCGTGGCCTTAGCCCACCTACATTCTTTCAAGACAAAACTGCAACCTGGTAACTAGAGACCCTGCACCTCTCTCTCCCCTCTCTCTCTCTCTCTCTCTCCTCTACCTTTTCCTCTGAGCAGTGATGCCATCCTGAAAACATTTCCATGTGATGTGTAGATAGTAAACATCAACTTTAGTAAACATCAGCTTGATCATGTGCAGATAAAGTGTCCTGCAATGGAGATGGAAATGCAGGAACAATTTAAAGTTTGAAACAGAGCTCATGTTCGTCTCTGAGGCTGCTGCCTGCTGGCAGCAGGTTTTTCTACATATTCTACATTCTACAAAATGAGACGTTTGAAGATGCCTCATTTGGCTTTTTCACATTTCATAGATTCATAATTAATCAATCAGTCGCAAAAAATAATCAGCAGGCGAATCAGTGATGAAAATAAGCGTCAGTTGTAGCTCTGCTGGTAGCCACTGCTGTCATCCAGTCTGCATGTACTCAGAGCCTCACTGATTATGAGAGCACACTGCTGAGCGCTCAAAGTATTCATGTTGTTTTTTAAAAGACTTTTTAGTCAAACTTTTATTCCTGCCACAAGGTAAACAAGCTTCTAAAAGCTTTTACAAGCTACACACAGATCCCTGCTCCTCTATTGAGAGAGAGAGAGAAAGAGAAAGAGGGGGAAGAAAGCAAAGAGTGAAGAGAAAAGGAACGAAAGATGGAAGAGCGAAGGGGAAACTGAATGCCATCACAGAAAACACACTTGTCAGGACCACAAGTGCGCACACACACACACACACACACACACACACACACACACACACACACACACACACACACACACACACACACACACACACACACACACAATGAATGGCTCTTCACTGATGAACGAGGAAGGCACTCGAGCAGGAGAGCCCGGCACAAAGGAGTCACCTTCACAAACATAAAAAGGTTGCTCAAGAGCGACGTTGAAAAACACAAAAAGGTTAACTTCTTAAGTCTCAGGGAGACTGAGTGAAGCTTTTCTGTGCTGTGTACGTGCCTGAATGTGTCCCTGTGTATGTGACAATGTGCACATGCTATATGTTTATATGGGAGGATCGGTTTTCCTGATAAATTCAATGCAACATCAGTGAGAACAAACAGAGCATCCTGCCAAGAACAACAGCCCTAAATTCAACGAGACTGAAGCAGTAATGGTTTGATTTTACAGACTTGAGCTTTAGGAGGCTGATTTATCACAGAGGTTCACTGGTAAAGAAGTTAATGGGCTGATTTATTCCACATTCATTATCAGAGCAGAGAGGCTGAACAGCTGAGTGAGCTGAGTTTACCAGCAGCCAACAGGTGGCTGTGAGGGTGACTACAACCAGTGACTGCGACTTAACTTTCCAAAATCCTAAACAACACAACACACATTCAGCGTAACATCCCAATTTTTGACTCATTAAAATCATGACGACCTCACAGGCTGAAACCTCTGGAAACAGCAAAGCACAGCAAAAAAAAACCCACTGTGATGTTCCAGAACACAGAGGAGGAGGAAAAACAGCTCCACGGAACACAGAGAGCAAAACATGATGCAAACAGCAGACTGCGATCCACCAAAGACAACCATAACTGGTGAGTCCTACCTGTCCGAGGTCCAGGGTAACGTTCACCTCGTTGTACTCAGTGCTGCGGGACAGAGGCGGGCTCTGCCACCATCGCTCTGTCCCGTCGATGGCGTTGGTGATGGGATGGGCGCGATCGCTGTCCCCCTGGCTGCAGATGTCACAGTACTGGCCCTGAGAAGACAGACACAGAGGTGCTGTTAATCTTTAGTTGAACACATAAGCGGCACTGTGGCAGGAGTCTCATACTTTACTTGTGACCTTGAGGAAAAACATTTGGGGCAGAAATCTTTTATTGATTTATGATACCACGTGTCCTTGACTCGCTAATAGAAGATGCTAATCACTCCGGCATCCCTACATTTTATTTTTGGTCTTTGAATTGGGTTCTGATGATGAGATAATTCATCAGATCTCATAGAGAGAGCACAACAGCTTCCATGAGCCTCAACAGAAGAGGAGGAACTCAGTGCAACACCTGCTGTCGTCTTTGGTTGGAGAGAAAACTTGTATCTAAACCTCTCTGACAAAAACAAACAAAAAAAAAAACAATTACATTTCAGTCTTACAGGTCGACTGTGGAGAACGAATTTCAGGCTCCTGCTTAGAGAAACTCAGACAGGGTGTTATTGATTAACACACATTGGTTAATTGCTGGCTCTGACCCTTCAGCCTTCAAGTTCCAGCCCAGAGGGACTGGACTGTAACGTAAAGACTAAACCACTGCAAAGTCTTTCAGAGTCACAATAAACATCTATGAAAGGAGGAGATTTATTTCACAACTGTCTGCCCCTGAAGCGACCTGGGTCAGATTTCTTACATTTCAACAGAAAGGTGACTCCACGCTGGTTAATGCAAGAGCGAGGCTCAAGCTTGTATTATATTTCTGCTTGTAGGTTTTAGTTTTCTCATAATTTCAATCCCTGTGGCCCAGTCTGCCTGTTTTGCCGTTTACAGTCTTCCGTGGCAGCACAGTGTATTATGTGGAAAAAGGAACAGGGTAGAAATTCATTCCCATTTACATTCTTCCTCCAGATAGAACCAACACCGTCCACTGGGACTATCGGCGATGAAACACAATGCACTTTTGCTACTATGAGGCTCTATATCTATCAAGTAGTGCATGGTACAGTAACATCCACAAATTCAAAGAAAAGGTTGAAAACTCCTCAAAAAAGAAGGAGGTAGGTGAATTGGCACCACATTAGTAAAAGCAAGGTGTGCAGAATATTATCTTAGAGTGGTCACTCTCAAAAATGGCCCATTAATGGTGATTGATAGCATCATTTAGTCTCTGCCTGGTGAGTTTCATACTGTAATAAAGTGAATGGAGGTAAATGGTCCATGTCCATGTCCACTTGAACTGACCCCTGCACGTCTTTGCTTGTGAAGCTTCTTCATTCTTAGCTAATCCCAGTTTGGTTGTCTGAGCTTTTAACCCCATCACTGCTGGCTGTGTAAGCGTTAGCATAAACTAAACATGCACGGACCTGAACAAAAGGCTGGGTCAGGAGATGTTATCACTGCAGGTCACTGCAGGTCACTGAGGTCAGAGGTCACTGCTCGCTATCTGACTCCACCCCGCTACCTCTTCTCCTCTCTCGTCTTCCTCTCTGATCATCTGTCAATCAGCCTCTCATAGATTTTGCACAGCCTCAAATTAGTCAGTCATTAGTTATCTCTGCACGCTACAAATCAGCCCCTCAGATCAGTTATTTGTGCTAAAACAGACATTCGTTTCAATCAAACTGTTGTGGATTCTTACTCTTTTCACATCCTTGGTTCTCTGTGTATTTGTAATTTGTTTAATATGTCATTCAGTATTAATTGCTCTCCTGTTGTCGTGTGAAACCTGAACCCACAGAGCGGGTCACAGCACCTCGACAACATCACAGAGGGCACCGGGAAACCACCTCCAGTCAACAGCTGAATGCAGAGAAATGAATATAAATAAAGGAGATTAAGTTGGTGGTGCACGAAAAATTTCATGGCAATGTCCCACCCTGAAAGTGGCATGTCGAAAGGACGAGGCAGGTGCTTGGTGTAGTGAGACGTCAGGGAGTCTGCTTAATGTATTTCTGCCGGCCTGTCAAACTCTCTTTCACACTCCTTCTTTCTTCTTTTTCTTGGTTTTCTTTCACAACACCCGCTCACTCCTCTCCTGTCACTTCCCTTTAAAAGCGAGGACATCAACGAAAAGGCCACCTGGAGATGAACATGTAGAGCACAGTCTCACCTCCCTCTGGGTTACATGCGCTTTCATTCAACCGTTTTTCATCTCTCTTCCCATCTCCTTCTTTCCCTCCACCTTTAGGTGAACGAGCAAAACTCTCTGGCTCTCTCTGAGTGAGGAATTCATGTCCCCAGGCACAGTCAAAGTGTTACTCAGCCAACACCTGCCACTTTATGTAATTTATCTTTTTTTCTCCCTTAACAAAACACGCTGCCTTTCTCATACTGTACTTCCTCTAACATTCTCTCTTTCTCCCTCATCTGTTTGTCTTTTTTCCCTCTACATAATCTGTCCTCTCCGTCTCTCCTGCTTCCATGGGACATGATATCAGTATTTCATGACTGTTGAAGTTTCATGGAAAAGCATTTCAGTCTGGATAAAAGTTGGACGGACTGATACTGAGTGACACTGAGTCCAGCTGCTAGCATGGCTAAAACTGAGTGATTGATCGATTGATCAATTAATATGATTATAAGAGAATGTGGAAAGAGATGGAGATGGCAGTAAACAAAATTTAGTCCCAGGTTCAGATTACTTTTTGATTTTGCTGTGTTTTATAGAATAAAAAGGATTCTTAAACTTTTCTAACAATTTTCACAGACAAGCGCACACAGACGCGCATACGCACACGCGCACACACGTGCACACACACACACATTCCAATCTGTAGTCCTCCTCCTGCTGTTTTTAATTAATAAAAACACTCTCACCTCTTGCTGTCAAATCAAAACAGGATTAACCTCAACACAGAAAAGAGTGTAGAGCTCTGTATGTATGTATGTGTGTGTGTGTGTGTGTGTGTGTGTGTGTGTGTGTGTGTGTGTGTGTGTGTGTGTTTGTGTGTGTGTAGGTGTGCGTGCATTGCTCTGCGGGTGCAGTAACCCAACAAGTGGGCCAAGACACAATGGCTCGGCAAAGTGGGCTAAAGCTCTTAGCCCGAACACATAATGCACCGTTCCTTGAGCTAATGAGCAGATTTCTTGGCTTCATTTTGGAGATTTCCTGAGCTAATTACGCAGCAGCATCGCCACTTCAACCAGAGGACGACTACATGAAAACTCTGATGAGGGAATATTCCACCTAATCCTCAGCGTGGAGAGGATGAAGTGGGTAAAATGTGGTTGGGATCACGTCTGTATTTACAAAGGGAGAATCCCACAGGACAGAGAGTTTAACAGCAGAGGGGCAATTTACCAACTGACCTGATATTAATTAGCAATATACTAATTTATTCTTTCACCCATCGGAGGAGGGATGAGTGTTTTTCTGTTCTTAAGTTAGATCATTTCATAAACAACTTGAAAACCTGAAAGTATCTTTAAAACCTTTTATCTCTGAAGCCCCCAAACACCCCTCAGGGCATGTGATCTCATGTTTTGTTGGCTTAGTCTTTACAACCAAACAACCCTTCAGACTTCCTGCTGTTCATTCCCTCACCTCTACTGATCAATCTATCTTTACCTCACCAACTTTACATCCCTATCTTTTTGCCCGATCTCCCTCAGTTTCAGTTCAAAGGGTACTTATCAGCATCGATGTCACATGTTTTAAACATGAGAAGAACATGAGACATTAGAAGTGACAGAACTTTTCTGTTCCTCTCTGACTTATGAGAACACATAAATGACCATCATCGCCTCCAGCGGAGGCATCTCTCGGGTCTTGATGATCTCGCGGGAATAGAGCGGATAAACCCGGTCTGATTGGAGGACACGGGTCAGTCCCCGCGAGGAATGTGGAGAACAGGTGGGAGATAGAGAGAGAGAGAAGGCAATAAGCCTGCATGTTATCACCCACAGGGCTGATTTAATGGTTAACCCGTGAAACTGCAATAATCCTTTGAATGTTAACTAGTGATACATGGACGCTGAATTGTCAGACATACAATAGGCCTGCTGTTGGTTTTTCAAGCTCAAAAACTCATCATCACATTAAAAACTCATCTACAAAACACATGTAGTGGTTGACGAGGAAACCTAATCAACGAGTCTGTACTTATATAAGTGGCCTGTGTTAAGTGTTGCCAAGTCCTACAAAGGAAGCAGTGCATGAAATAATGACTTGGCACAGCAGTTTCAGGAGATTCACGCACACTCCTGACCCCCTCTGTTCAACACCGTACACTGAGTGCAGTGAAGTGTGCAGGCTGGCATCTGCATGCAAGGTCTAACATAAGAGACATGGGATTACACATGAAGGTTGGTGAGAGAAAACCAAGCAAACTGCTGTAAAAGTAAATTGTAGAGGGGTACGATACAAATGAGCATGTACCACAAACATACCGCGAGAATACCCGGAGTATTACTGCAATTAAACAGGTCAAAATCTCTGTAAATTCAATTATATGCATTACAGATGCATTAGAGGCCCCTAATGTAATATCATACATATACTGGAGCAGTGTTATTGCAATGCTACAGGACATACAAATGCAATTAAGCTTGATGAACTCTCTTTAAACTCACTGCGGCGCTGCGGGTCTCTGGGGGAACATTAGGAAAATTGGGCTATAATTAACCCTCAGGACAAGATAAGAAATATCGTAGTGAAATTAAAACTTCACCGGGACCATTGATTCTGCTGACTCATTATCAGCAGAGTCCATAGAGTTTTTTTTTTCTCCTGCTCACCTGGATGGTCTGGCTCGGGTCTCCGGACACCGGGCCTCCGACCAGCTTGCAGTACAGGTCGTGCACAGCCCTGCCGGTGTCGTCCTCCCCGCAGGTCGCCGTGGCGGTAATCTTGGTGCCCTCGGCCAGGTTGAAGTAGGGCGGGTGCAGGCTGTACCCGTTCACCCCGTTGGTCGGCAGCTCCTGGGCCGAAGCGAAGTGGCACCAGGTCACAAACAGCGTCCGGAGCAGCAGCGCGACCCGCGTCTGGCTGCGCTGAGCCGGGGAGAGCGAAACACCGAGCGGCGCCGGTCCGCTCGCCATCATTTCCACCTGTCCCCTCGACTCCTGTCCGACCAGAAAAGTTTGAGGGACAAATTAATCTGACTGTAAGGAGAGATGAGTCGTTAACTTCTGTGGCAGGGAAGCATCTGGAGTGAAAATAAAGGGAAATGTGCTGCAAACTGCAGAAGAGAGAGGGAGGAAGGGGAGGAAGTTTGTAGTCCTGGAGAGCGGCGCGTCGAGGTTTCTGCCCTCTCCCTCTGTGTGTCGCTCCACCAGGCACCTACTCCAGCTCAATCTGCAGTCATCCCCCCTCCCCTCTGCCAACACAGAGGGGAGGGAGGAGGAGGAGGAAGGGACAGCTTCTTTCAGTGCTCACAGTTTGAATGGTAAAGTTACATCATTCTCTTTAAGCAGCCATCACGGTTCATTAATTGGCTCAATTAAATGAATCTAACGTGGAGAGTTTTCTTTTCTCTCATTCCTCATATCTTTCCCTTCCAGCTTCCTTTCTTCTCGAGTCTCTTTTCTCTCTTCCTGTCCTTTTCCTTCCTTCTTTTTCCATTTTTCTCCTTCCTCTTTTTCCTCCCATTCACTCATTAATCTGACTTTCCTGCAGATCATCCGCAAAGAAACCAAACAACAATGGGAAATCAAACCACACACACACACACACACACACACACACACACACACACACACACACACACACACACACACTCATAAACACAGTTAGAGGAATGGGCATTCAAACTGCAGACGCACATACAAACAAATAAAAACAGTTGGACAGGTGCTCAAGACAAACACACACATACACAGACGGCCACACAGTCAGACTCTTCTCAAGCCCCGTGAACATGTGAATATAATCAGAGTTAGAAGCTGAAATATGCCTTAAAAATACCTTCCAATGTTAACTGAAGTGATTAAAAATTCCTGGATCTGCTTCTTTTACTGGATCCACACCAGAACTCAAAGGGTCGTCATGTGACATTACTGTTTTGCTGTTGACTGAATGTTTGAGATTGTGAGCACCATGTGTGTATAGGAGATTCTGCCATTGTGTACATGACTGTGAGACTGTGTGTGTGTCTGCTTGAACTCCAGGAGACAGCCTGTCAGTCTTTCTCTGTGCTTATAATCCGCCTCTCTCTCTCTTTCTGTCGCTCTGTAATCTCGTCTCTCTCCCTGGGAGCTGTCAGACCGTCCCATACAAACTTTTGTCGTCCTCCTGCTACTGCTGCTGTCCGTCAGTGTGGGTCTCAGTGTAAGCATGTGAGAGACAGTGTGTCCACTCAGTATTCCATCTCCACGCATACTCTCTTAAACTCCAAATGGTTCCTGTCACTGAGGAAAAAGGCTCCGTGTTTTCACTGAGAAACAGACACCAGAATAATCTTTTACACAAAAGTCTTCAGTCTGAATCCACCGGGAGCTGCTGTCGTCCCTCTGAATGAGTTGTCTCCTCTCGTACTTTCTCTTTACAGCTCTGTTTCACAGCAGAAGTGTTTGAAAGACATTTTAGAAGCAGCTCTTACGATGCACACTTTGGTTTCTGCTTCTTCCTGAATACACAAAACGATAGATGCGTGAAAATGTACACAACTTGTATGACACGACACAGAAACACATTCAGGTTCCCATCAGGGTTATTTGTAATCACTTGAGATGCACCTTTAGGAAACACCTGAGCAGCTGTGTGTGTGAGAGAGCACCACCATCTAATTAAGCTACAGGAACCACTTTAGAAGATGAAAGAGCTTCTCTGCCACACACACACACACACTTGTACATCCATCTTTGTGAGGACACTCGTTGACATAATGCATTCTCTTGCCCCTAACCTTAAACTTAACCATCACAGCCGAATGCCTAACCCTGACCCTGACCTAAAACCAAATCTTAACCCTCAAACAAACATTTTAAGGTGTGACAGAAAGCGAGGACCAGGTAAAATGTCCTAACTTTCCCAAAACTTCCTCACTTCAATGGATTAAAATACAACCAGTCCTCACACTGTGTAGCCATACAACTACACACACACACACACACAGGCAGGGGTCAGTGACCTCCTGCAGTTTAAAGGAGTCTTGAGACAGTGTGTTAATGCAGCAGAGCTTCATTCACTGACACACTAGAACATTCCACAGGCTGTTTGCAGACTCACATGTCGCACTGAAGACACCTCTGAGGTTAGCGTGCTCTGGTCTACGGCTGCAACCGATGATCATTTACATTATCAATTAAACTATGGATTCTTTTTTTTTTTCAATTAATCCACTGATCATTTAATCTACAAAAGTATTAAAAATGAATGCTGGGGGTGCTGTCTTTCATCAGTCAGTTACTGACTAGTCCTCCTCTGATCTTCTTCATGACAACATGCACCACCAGCAGTTTGCAGTGTGATGTTGAAAAAGCTCGGTGGAAAGTAAAAGCAGCACCACAGACAGTTTGGGTTGAAGAGGGCCTGCCGTTTCACCTCACTAATCCTCCCTTTCTCTCCGTCTTTCTCCCTGAACTCTATAACTAATCTACTTCCTGCTTACCGAACAGGCCAAAGGGGAAGTGAGGGACTGGCCGCTTGTTGTCGTGGCAACTGTTAACTGCTCAATCAATTGAACCCACTTATCCCCCTGCTGGCTGTCTGAAAAGAAAGTGAGGAATCAATGGAAGGGAGGAAAGGAGAGAAGTGTTGGAGGGAAGGAAGAAAGGAAGTATGTAAGTGAGTAATGGTGAGGATATTTGTTTGTAAGTGTACCCTGAGGGGCTCAGCATCCCATCAGTTATTGTGTGCAGGTCAGCAGTTTAACATGGAGTTTAGGTCTTTGGCTGATGGCATGACCACATCACCAGGTATTTCGATCAGGTGGTTGAAAACTGCTAAATGTTGTATTTAGATCCGTCTGTTACAGGTGTTCACAAGTTCACATTTTAAAAATCAAACCACCACATATAAAAAAAAGGAAACATCACTATAAAGCACAGGCATAAACACCTGGTGCATAAGAAAATTAAAGGTATGATACATCTGGAAAAATTCTTGCTTGAGCTAAAGCCATAAAAAAAGTCACCACAGGATGTAAACAAAGAAAGACAGGTGAAAGAGTTTTCACCACTGGGGGTGCCATCAAACCTTTCCCAGTCGGTATATAAAGTTTTGATGGTTCGAGGGCGACTTCTGATGTTTAAACGTTTTACTTTGAGTTGACAAAGATGAAGCGAATCCACGTTTGAAAACATCGGCTTAATATGGAAGGAAAGCCAAAACAGAGAGGAGAGGATGTGTTTTCAGATCTAACCGTGGTCTGAGTGGAAACGATCCAATTTGACGCGTGAACACTGTTTTTAAATTGGTCCACATTCGTGCAGATGGAACCACTGAAGCTCATTCATTCATGTCTCCACCCCTTAGAAAATCAGACGCTCCTATCTAAAGCCATCTGTCTATCTGCCTATAGTCAAAACTCTGCTTAATGCTCTTATCATCATATGCTACACACACACACACACACACACCTGCCATAACTTTAATATATATGCAGATGATAACAGTATTGAGTAAATATTGTTTGTCTATACCCAGCATTCCTCAGATGCTCCGCCTCCTCCTATCTGGATCAGATTGGACTTTGAGATGAACACACACACACACACACACACACACACACACACACACACACACACACACACACACACACACACACACACACACACACACACACACACACACACACACACACACAGAGAGAGGCAGTGCTGAAGGCGGATGTGTTTGAAGTGCTGTGGGCTGGGGAGGGGATGTTTTGGGTTGTGTGTGTGTGTGTGTGTGTGTGTGTGTGTGTGTGTGTGTGTGTGTGTGTGTGTGTGAGGCAGGTGCCTACATGCTCTTCTCTTTGTCTCCTTCAACAAAACACTTCAAACCACACACACATTCCTGGTGGGACCTCTCCCTCTCTCTGTCCTCTCACTGTTCTGTTCCTTTTAGTAGTTTTGCTTTTCTTCTGCCTAAAAAAAAAAAAAAAGATCAGGGCCTGAGGTTACTGATGTCTGCGAGTCAGTCTGTCCAACTGTCCATCCAACACTTTGAGCTCCAAGATGTCTGGTGAGCCCCTGACTTTTCCTCGAGTGCCACCATCATGCCAAATTATTCTATAAGATATGCAAATATCTTATAGAATATCTGAATGAACAGGACGACTGAAGTCATTCACTGATTAACATATTTTAGCCTAATTCTGTTAATGTTATATACAATATGCAGTGTCACCGTGGGTATAACTGAGGATTCATTTTATTTTAAACTGCAGCGTCCTCCCCATCTTTAGGCCCATTCACTCTCTCTCCATCCTGTCTTTTCCTCCCGTCGTCTCCCTCACCCTCTCACCAGTGTCTCTTTCACCTCCTTTCCCCTCATGGATCTCGCAGCTACACTTTGAAGTCCGCTGGCGTCTGAAAGAGGACAAAGAGACACAAAGAGATGAGCAGGGCTGCTTCTGAGGACGGACAAAAGGGTGCATGAGAGAGATGGAAAGATAGAGAGAGGTAGGGTCAGAGCAAGACTTGACAAAAGAGAGGAAGAGAGCAGTGGGAGGAGGACAGGGAATAAGAGACATGTTTAGACGTAAACGTGAGTGATAGACATCAGACTGTGTATTAAGACAGTTGGACAAGCACGTACTAAAGAGACATTGTAAAGTAACATACACCTGTATGCTGTAGCATCCAGTGGACTTTAAAGGAGCAGCAGGAATAAATAGGTCCTGGCTGCTAATGTTCCTGCTTCCTACACAGCAACATGCTATAAAAGCATGTTGGCTGTCCGTCCCTTGTTTCATGGCTGACACACAGTGTTCTTTGTCTGCATGTGTGTGTCAAAGGTATGCAGGGGGCCAGGTGAGGGAGTTCAGGGGGGGAGCGAGAGGGACTCCCATCCCTTCATGTTAAGATCATTGTTTGGCAAGCTGCGACTCGCCGTGCGTTCACTGCCACAGGCTGAGAAACACAGCGCGTTTCATTCAGATTAAGAGTCCAGCTCCTGAAGGAAAAGGAGACGTAATGTGTGCATTCAGATGTTTAAACAGACCAACAATGAAAACTGGAAAAAAGCAGTCAGATCCCGGTGTGGTTAATCTCTTTCTTCATTTATTTTGCTCTTTTGTGAGCATTGTTCTGTGAAGCTGCATTATCAGACACTCACCTGGTGATTGGAGACTGATCTAATGTGAATCGTGTTTCAGCAGAGATTCACAGGTCAGACAAGCGCTGTACCTCAGTGTACTGTCCAGCCGGCCTTCTGGGAAAAAGCCAGGGAAGGGGAAAGGAGGAGGAGGTGATGAAGACGATGATGACATGCTTCTCATCAGCTCGTCTGCTCACCTGAAGGGGAAAAAAAAAAACAGGGAGAATGTGTGGGAACAATGCAGTAAAGCAGCAGCTGATGACAGCTATCATTAAGGTTGTGCAAGGTTAAAGATGCCCTGAAACCGCTCTCACACACCACCGGCCCATCAGCTCCACGCTGTGTTTAGCCTCAATGACCACTGTCGCCTCCCCGCGCCTTCACCTCGCCCTGTTATTCCCACTTTGACATCGACTTCAATTGCTCATTCATCCTTTGAACGCCAGATGGTGCAGACAGTGGAATATAACACACATCTACTCCAAGATCTTGAAGTAAAAACCCACCTGCAACAGAAGTCAAACATCAGTACTTTTGTAACCGTGCAACTGCCGATGCCAGCTACGTTTGGCTTTTCCTGTCCTGATAAATCCACTGATTTCACCGGGTTTCTGGGAATTGGCAGTTTCACAGTCTTGGACCATTGTGCTTATTGTGTCTGCATGTAGACAGCACACAATGACACAACAACTACCATAAAGCCTGGGTGTAATAGAACACACAGTAAATCCAATACATTTAAGCAATAAAATCACATATGTGCATGTTTACAGAGTATTCAGAAAGAGCATTAAACTAACGTCATGTGAAGAGGAATGGTCCCTCAGAGCAGCAACATGTTGAATATCCAGGTCAGATTGTTTGACAGTGGACTTCAGGTCTCTGACGATAGAGAGCTGCTCTGAAGAGTCTCACGTCTTAAGTACAACATAAAAGACAGTATCAGTGTTCTGTGGGACATTTTAGCTTCTTAATAACAAACCACACTTTAGGGATTTTTGCAAACTATTTTCACATATGAAGTAGTTTTTCCAACAGTCAAAACCTCCATTCGTTTACAAAGAGTATGAAAATAAGTTGAAACACAATCACAGTCATCACTCTTAGTCAACACTATGTTTTAGCGTGGAACTGGAGCACAGACTTGCTGACATTCATGAAATTTCCTGTTTTTTTTTAAAATCTCATTCAAACACCAAAACAGTGAAAGTAGTAACGGCTCACTCACACTGTGGTTCAGGTCTTTGGCTTGTTATCATTTTGGAAATATGAAAACAGGTTTTTCTGGTTTAGAAGAAAACTTCATTTCTTGTCACACGCTGCCCCCTGCTGTTCACAATGAGCCACAAGCAGGGATGGATTTCTGTGAATCCAGAAAATCATCTGGAATTGTTGCAGTTCATTAAACATAAACTAACCCCATAGAAACATTACCTGTTTTATCAGCAGCTGTTTTAAAAGACTTAAAGGACTCAGAGCACAAATATTCACTAAACTGGTTTCTTTTATTCTGAGGTGGTTTCCACAACCTGTAATTTACTATTTTGCAACCTTATTTTGTAGCAGCCAAAAGATTCACTGAACTTTCTAGTTACTACAAGTCTATAGTCAGTACCTCGTTACAATACAAGCCACCTGAACACTCTCAGCCAGTGCAGGCATCATTTCGCTCGGAGCATTTGTTTTTCCAAATCAACATTTTTTAGAAGTGCTATGAAAAAGTTTAGAATCTGAAGTCTTGGAGTCAAACTTTGGTTTCATATCTGATTAGATTTATCAGTCTCACCTTTTTGTGTTGTTAACCTGCTTTGCGTATTTTTTTCTGTCGAGAACCATGTCCCTGAAAAATTGACCGAATAGTTGTTTTAAGCTCGTTGCTTAACCGTCCTCGAGCAGCGTGTTTCACCCACAGTGCTCTAACATCACGGAAACTTTAACTCCCCCATTTGGATCCAGAAACTTTTCATGTATTAACATTAACATCTTATTTCTACCATTTTTGCTATGTAGTGTTGTAGTTATTTAGTGTAGTATTTTTAGTTTTTTTAAGTTTTATTGTACTCAGATCATACTGACCCCAAACAGGGATCAGCCAACACAAAAGTTTACCGGTTCATTCCATGTCAGGCAACATCGGCTGACATCTTCGCAGAGGAAGAAGGCTGAAAACTGGTGACGCGCCACTGAACTGAAATATTACCTGAAAGCTTGATACTAAACAAGACAGTTAACTGATACTGTAGGAAACACAACCTGTTTACGTCTTTCATGAGTTATTAAGAAACCACAACAATGACAATGACGGCAATGACAGTTTTTTCCACCATTTTATTTTACAAAGTTCCCACAGCTCCAGCGTCACACTCAAAAGTTCCTGTGAAAAGAGGAAAAAAAACGTTTTAGCTGCCAAATCCAGGTTGTCAGCAGATACTGATCTAAACTCTGATCCTGCCTGAGCACTTCGACATGTCACAGTTGGAAAAGCACAGGTGTGGGTGCAGACTGACTGGGACACGAGAACAGATCTGAGCCGTCGTCACTGTTATTTAGTGACATCTGTGTTTTTCCTACAACGACCAGTCAAAATGTCTGACATGACGGCCAACCGATGCTCTCGCTGCCTCAAAGGAACAACACCTGCTTCACATATGTATATACATACAGCACTACATCAGTTTGACCTCTGATCCCTGCACATGGATACACTTCAGATGCAGCACACTGATGATGGAAGCTACAGATAAACTATGATTCACTGTCCTCATTCATGCCTGATTTATATTCAATATTTCCATTTCAAATACAGACACACACTGAACTCTCAGGTGAGGCAGCTGAACTGTAGCAACAAGTCAGAACAGGTTCTTACTTTGCGACAATGGTGTCATTCTTTGCCAGCCTCAGGATGGAGTCATCAGACTCACCCTGTAAGAAGAGAAAAAAAACAAACCTAAGTGTAGCGGCAGGTTTCTACACTGTGTTACATCAACCCAACACACTGAGGTAAACGTGTTTCCACTGCAGACAGGGAAACATCTCCTTCTGAGCCCAGCCAATAAACTGGCAGGCCTGGAGCGTTGCTGCAGTTATCAGTGTACAGAGCTCCAAATAATGTTTAAACACACAATTCTAATTCAATTAGAGGGAACATTTATTAATTAAATATTTGTTGACAAAAACAGAAAACAGGAGTTGATCCACACTTGGTACTTAGTGACTTCTTTTTAAAAAAAGAATTTCTGTTTGACAAACCAGCCTTGACATATTTCTGATGAGTACATTACACCAGGAATCACCAGGGAAGAATTAGGTTCATGACAAACTGACTCTCAAAAAGGTTTCCTGTGCTCATGAGACAGGAGGCAAATTACAATGCTGCAGACGCTCAGCTCTGACTTACCATTCGGCGGATGGCGCCGCAGATAGCGTAGGTCTTAAACTGACCGTTGAAACGACCGGTCACCTTGTCAACCTGCAGAGGACAGAGCACAATAAGTAACTCCAAAACAACCGCTGAGCACAGGGAACCTATGGGCTTTTGGTTAATTCAAGCTGTTAATACTCAAGTTCTTAAAATAAAGATCTGACTGAAAATTGGTTTCACAACAGTTTTGCATCTCGAAAAACTGACAACGGCACAACCTGCAATCATGATACGCGGTGATAACACTTTTCACTGTTTTTAAACCAGTTGTGCAGTTTCAGATTTCTGAAAGTTCTGTTACAGTAGAGTATGTGTCAGCACACGATTAGACTGTGGAACTGTAAGCTGTTTTTTTTTTTTAAAGGTAATAATCACAAATAAAGAGTGGCATCTCTTTAATTTTTATGAGCAACAACCATCTTTGGGGGACCAGTCAACACTGCATTTTTGACAGGAAGGAAAATGTGTAACTATTAATGTTTTTCCAAAACAAAAAATGAGAAAAAGTTAAATTTATGATATTTACTGACTTATATCTGCCCATATTAACATGAAACACGCATAATGTCTGGCTTACTTAAATAAAAAAGATTTAAGATTGATTCTCACTCAGCCGTAGCTTATACCAAATCTTGGGGACTTTATTAGCATTATTACAAATAATTGACATTGACAACTGACTCAAGCTACACTGACGCAGCTTCATACACTTCTGTGAAACACAATTTGATCAGATTTAAGATTTTTGTTTTACCTCAGCGATGTTGATCTGGATGGAGGCATGGTCCTTGGCTCCAATGATTCTGTTGCTAGCAGAGCTGCAAAACACAAATGCAGTGTTACTGGTACTTTAGTTTTCATGTGATTCAAATGGCAACAAAGTTCCTGGGTTTTTACAGGGATCCCCAGGTTAAATACCTATGAAGACCTATGAAACACCACATATAAAAAAAACTTTGATCTTTTCATCTTAAACGACTGTACAGGCCAGTGGCTTTATTGTAATTACTGTAAAGTTTATCTTTACATCACACCACAATTGTGAGACGATGAGCTTCCTGACTAAAGCACAATCAACAAGTCCACTGTTAGTTTAATATTATATGAATATAATGTCAAAATACTGTAAAATATATGACTTTGCTTCCTATGGCTGGTTAAAGACTTTTTAATGCCCTTTTAATCAAACTGAATCTGCTTTGGGAGTTTTAGACTTTTGGACACCCTGTCATTCATCCTCTGACACTGCAGCAATGGTCTGAAGGAAAAATAAATAGATAAACTTTCAGATGAGCCTCAATGAAAAACCCCCAAACAACCTTTTCTGTTAGTAACCATGTGTGTTACATGTAATCACAGGCTGTTCCCCAGAAATCCTCCATCTCACGGTAAATGTTAAGAGAACTCACCATTTGCGTGGGACGTAGAGGTCCACAAATTCACCAGCGTCGTTCTGCATGTTTAAAAGGTTGCACAGGTGGTCGCCTACAAACCTGAAAGAAATGAATTTAGACCAAAAAGACCCGAGAGGATTAGATGCGTTGTCCCCCGTGCTATCTACTGTAACCCCGATCACACACATGCTAGCTAACACATAAAAGACCGTGTGAGTTTGTTTTCAGCCGCATATTTTTTAAACGTTGAGCGTAAAACTGCACAAAAATGTCACAATAAATCCACAAAAATTCCACTTCTTCCTCAGCGTGCCCTGACGGCGTTAGACAGCTAGCATCGGTTAGCTAAGGACCGCACATCGCGGCCGCATGTGGCTGCTCACACACTCCGCAAACTTTTGCTATTTACAAACAATTTCGGGAACAAACACCAACGACACACGGTCTACGAACACACAGTCACATCAGCCTTGATAAATCTCACAGAAAGAAAGGTTATGTAGGAAAATACGAACGATTTTAAAGGTTTTAACACGAGAGCGCGACAGAAACCCACCGTATACGACAAATGGCCGACAGGAAAGGAAGAGTTGTTGACCAGGAAACAAAAGAATCACTTCCGGGATGTTTGTGTCGCCGCCTGCTGGACGCGCCAGCTCCCCATCAGAATTAAATGCACCAGCCAGTCAAATTTACAGACGTAAAAAACAGAAACAAAACAAAACAAAAAGTCTCAAGAGAGCATTTTCAAAGATTTAAAGATGTCACTCTTATATTCTTACATTATATTCTATTTTATTTAAGCACAACTTGAATGCAGGACTTTTACTTGTGTTTGAAGCTGGATCAACCTCCTGGGGAACCCCTTGGCAAAACTTTGCTGTTGGGCCCCCTGCTGGCCTCTACTGCTTATGGCAGTTTTTTTTCACGGTTCCCTCAGACACCCACAAACAAACCAGCACTCTAAACCATTGCTTTGTGGAGGTGCAGCCCTAAGCATGATAAACAGTCCCAGACCCGAAGTACATGAGGAAATTCTTTTGTTATATGAGCACAGTAAAGAAAAGATCTGATCACATGTGAATTTAATAAAGTTCAGCAAAGGTACAGGAACCTCAAACATGGTGACATTTCAGAATGCACATAATGCAAAACAAGTAATTTTCACATTTGTATTGAACACAAATATTCTGAACACATTATATTACCGTTGTTGCAGATTACATGATACATGTAATAAATGTGTGATATTCATATCACATCTCACAAAGTATCTACGTTATTCTTTTCCACAAAATTGGATTCCCTCAGAAGATAATGCCACTCTGAAATGTGTGACACTGTCAAAAAGACAGCAAAGTTTGAAATTCCATCACATGTCAAATTCATGTTATAGAGCTTATTCATGTCACTGACATACATACAACTGCAGCCTTTACCGTTTCTGCAAAGAAATTACGTTTAGCCTGTCATAAATGAAATTATTACACTGCATTAAAATTGAAACCCATAAATAAATAAATACATGTAAGTTAGATAGAGTACATGTACACTTAATATTAAGTATCAGATATGTCTTATGACATGAATAAAAATAGAGGTATTTTCAAAAGCTTGACCTAAACAGACCAAAGTAGTGTTTTCTACTAATGCTAGAAATAAAAAATGTCATGAAACTAGTTCTTATAATGTTACAGCTATTTGTTTAACTACCTTTAACACTACACACTACGGACACTACATCATTTCACATGCATGTGTGCATCACTGCCGTTGCTGTGACTTGTCCTCGTGTCCTGAGGTCATTGTCACTTTTTCTCGACACACGTACATCCGACAGCCAGCTTGTAGGGACACCTGCACCAGGTAACTGGTGCCGTCTGAATCCTCTCGTAAACCGAAATCTGGAAGTAGATGGGCATGGCGATCATGTTGGTCACGGTGCAGCTCTTGCACACAGCATACTGAATGACCTCGGGATCTCTACCCTCAGAAACATTCACACTGAAAAGAAGGGAAAAAATGTCAATGAATTAATCAAATCTAATTAAATCAAATCAAAGAACTTCATTTGTCCCCTGGGGGGCAATTCAAGGCATGTGAGCAGTTTACACAGTTAACACAATAATAGCATAGAATAAAACAGATAGCATAGGAATAAAATAAAACAGTATTAACAGTCTGTACAGTCTGTATATTATACAGTCTTTGCATGGTAGATATATGGATGTATATATGGAAGCATAGAGGCAAACAGAAGTGAAGGTCAGAAATCTGCCTGCCGAGCTTCATCAGAGCGAGCTGGGTTTGAACTTCTCTCTCTGGCTTTTTTATCTTTTTTATACAAATGTTTCTGTCACTTTTCATGCAAACAGCCCCGTACAACTCTATGAGAGTCTGTCTCTAAACTGTAATCCCCATGACTTCTATGGCAGGAGCATTTTCACCTCACCTTCCACTGTGGCTGCTCAGAGCCATCACTTTCTCCTATTTCAGCAGAGAGAAAACTCACCTCAGGTTCCAGGGTGCAACTGAAGACTCGTTGAGGTCTGACACATGTTTGAAGAATTGCTTGCCAGTATGGTCAGCACGTTGACAGTGTGTTGGACAGACAGGAGTGCCGCAAACTGTCCCCATCAGTCCCAGTAAGAGCTGGAAACACAAATACAAATTCATATTCATATTCATATTCATATTCATATTCAGTGTGTCATTCATTTTCGCCAAAACAGCCAAATAACCGACTGGAAACATTCTTAGGTGACCTCCGCTGTGTGTCAGATATGTCCGTTTGCACACTCTATCTGTCTGCACTGACATCTACGAAATAAAAGATACAATGCCGAAAAAAAAATCTCTTTCTCAAAAAAAGTTCATGGTCATATTGGGGAAAAAAATCTTCAATCTTTAAATCATCACACTACCTGCTTCTGCTTGCACTAGCTTCTAAATCCTTGTGTATTAATACATTTTGAAGTCAAAATTATTCTTTGAAAGTGCTTTTTTCCCCAGATCATTGAAGGTACTCACCAGAATAGCAGTGGAGTCCATGCTGAAGCTGAAAAACAGAAGCAAATGCTTTGAAACCAGAGTGAATCAAGAACTGCCCTTCTTCTGTCGGCTTGTTGAATCTCAGTCTGAACTTGCTGGCTTTGGAATCCCCTTTCACTGAGCCGCTGGAGTCTACCTCTCCCCCTGTGCACCTTTGCGCTTTTTATCCTTTGTCATGGCAGTGACGAAATAACACATTTGCATTATGGGGAAAACGACGGAGGCGGCATTATGGCCCAGTGCCAAGAATACAATTTAATCTGAATGAGAAATGGGGATGGTTTTGGGCATTGTTTGTGTTTTGTCTGTTTTATTCCTCTCTTCTTAAAAAGTGATAATTTCAAAATAGTAAATATCTGGGCTTCAAAGTGTGAATTTTTAGATCCTCCTCCTCCTTCAACATAAACTCATGAAATGTATTTCTTCTTCTTTTGACTTAAAACCCATACCTGCAGTAATCTCAATGCAGGACCTTTATAATAGCTTAATCAATTTTCCTGTAGGGAAAAGTAAACTTATGTGGCTGATGTTTTTGTACTATTATAGAATTATTTTATCATCATATTTATATAATCTTTGATTTTTTTTTTTTTTAGATGATTTCACATTTAAATTCTTATAAAGTTGTATGAGTCTCATATGAAACGCAGACAAACAGACAAAACAAAATTCATATTCAGTATCAGTAGACAGAGGTACGTTTATCACCTTCATTTCATTGGGTAGTTTTCCTGATGGACTGATTCCAGATAACTGTGACTGGCAGAGGGAACACTGAGAGGGATTACTCCTGGAGGCGTGGCGGGGGATGCCGCATGTACAAACACAACACCTCACCACAGCTTCCTCTGAATTTAGCCTGGGGAAGCCTACACAGACGCCTACGCGGGAGGCTCTCCCTTTGGCGCTGCCTACACACATGTGGCAACCACTCTGCTAGATGCTTTGTGACAATTTCTGTTTTGTCTTTAATTATTCGTATCTGTTGCTTTATGTCTTCTATGAGAGTGAAGTCAAATAAACGAACAAAAAGAAATTTCAGATTTCCTGAACATAGTGTAGATGAGATTTTGACTTATGATAAGGCATGATAAGGCAGCTGGCCGAACTGGACATGTCCACTTGAAAAACACAGCAGAATTTTGTCCCATTTTTAGTTTTTCTATAACTTATATAGCAAAGGCTGCTGTTTCATTCAAACCTGAGACTGAGGAAATTGTCAGATGAATCTCTGAAAGTCTGTCATAAAGGTCAAATGAACTGTAAAAACCTCTTTAGGCTTGCTCCACAAGCCAGATGTGTTTCAATAGTCTTTCCTCAGGGTCATACCAGGATCGCAATTTGAAATGATAGTGAGCTCCAGGTGCCTGTGGTGATGTCTTTTTTCAGACTTGAGTCATTTGAGAGTGAAAGAAGAATGTTTCGTAATTTCTTGCATCACATGGGAAAACTACCTGCTCTCTTGTTCAGGTTTTTCTCATGGCTCTGTCTAAGGTTAACAAAAATCCATCTACCAGCACCTTCAAAGTTCAGTACTTAACATGTTATCGCTTCCTTTTTTAATCTGCTTCACATTCGTCAGGTGCAGAATTATCCAATATGAATATAATTCTTCGAGCTTCTGAACTGATGCCCAGCAAATGTATCTGTGCTTTTACCACAATTTTACCACATTAATAACCAGGTCAGCTAACAGCAACACAGTTTAGTGTTTCACTTCCTCTGAAAGGAGCCTTTCAGTTGGCAATATGAAGCGGGGAAGGAGGGTGATGAGCGAATGCTGCGCAATCCAGATATTTGCAGTTTAACACGTACTGTTGAGGGGACAAAAATAGCTCTCTTTCAGGTTTTGATGTGGCCTGATGTTGTCAAGTGATGTGTGTGATGATTATAGATAAGCCTGACGTACAGGTTTGAAACTTCGCCTTACACTGCGACACACTTACACTACCCCCTGCCAGGTGTGCCAACAAGAACAAGCTTAGACCTGTAGCTCAAGCACCTTCTAGATAAGCTATATCAAATTTCTTGCCATTCAACCAAACAGGATAAAAAGGACTTTGCACACATACAGGACATTTACAGAAATTTAAAATAAATGTCAAAGAGAGAAGATCGGACAGCTCTCTCTAAACCACACTCTGGATTTCCAGGGACGACCTTGTGTACATGGTCACTTTTGCATAATTAAAAGCAAACAGACTGGTGGATGTAGGATGAGGCGGCTGGAGAACAGGACAGTAGAACAAAAGATGGCCATGCACAGAGCACGGAAAGCAAATTCCACACCGTTGTTGTTGTGTTGTTGTGTCGTCGGTTTCTGTATCTGTATACTGGACGGTATTTCTAAAATTCCTCCACACTCACCCACACACGTAGAAACCACCTTATCAATATTTGGTCACTTAGAGACAGAAATGTTGCTTGGCCGTTGATTCACGGATGGGTGACACTGCTAAAAATAAAATCATTTAAATAAAGGTAGAACAAACCTACACCAGTCGCTCAGTTCGAGAGTTTGTTACAGCACCGATACATAAATCAGCTGAGTTTTCATTCAGAGTGAGAATCCAAATACATTATTAACCTCCTCTGTCCTTCATGTAGTACTTATTGTTAGAAATGCCATAGAAGATATTTTGGGGGGTATTAATTCATGAGAATGAATATGCATGTGCACCATATGTATATAAAGGAGCAAATGATCTGAATATTTTTTCAACTTATTTTACAAAACCATCAATAAATGTATCGATGTTTTTCATTAACGAAGTACGTGTGAATCAGCTGTGCGCTTCTTTAGTCCTCTTTGACGAACAACACTTCACCTGAACGAATCAATTCAAAAATTACGTTACATTTTTTCTCAGCCTAATCATCCATTCATCCATTTGCTGCCCACGCAACCTAATCATTCTCAGTGTTTTGCAAGGCTGTTCCACTTTCATTCAACTTTCCTAATCTGTGCCTAATATAGTCACTGCATGATGAAAGACTCCCACAGTCAATCTTCTGCGGAATGAATTGTCTGATTGGTTTCTGTCTGTAAAACCTGATGATTGTGATGAAACATGTCTCACCTTGCCCTGAGGAGCTACTGAGACAGTTTCAGTAGTCAACGCACTTTTATTTAAATGAATTTTTTCAGGAAATAAAAATGGTGACTTTGTAGTTGAAAGATACTGAATATCACTACGAAATCTCAGCTCCTGGCATGTGAAATCCACCATAATGATCATGCTTCAACTGCAGTTTCTTGGGATCTGATACTCGAGGCTGTCCAACTCATGGGTTCAAACTGCGGTTGCTGGTATGCTTTTCATTTCATCATGGGTACATGCAACGACACAACCGGACCCATGAGGCAACCTCCATTTTTTTTTAGCGTAGTGCTATTTTAACTATTTCAAACTGATGCTCGTAAATGACTTTCACTGAGATGGACAACAACCAGTATTTTGAGGGGATTACCATATTTAGAATTTCACTCGGAATGTTTTGGGAATTAAATTTGCCGGCTTGTAATATAATGTAAATATACTGAATACCGGCACAAAACATCAGCAGCTGGCAACTGCTTCACCTTAACGGACCATGTGTTCAGCCAGAAATTATACAGCCTCTCTGACTGTCCCTGTCCATCCGTGCCTCCTGTTTATGCCTTGTGTCTGTGGTGTTTCCCTTTTCCATGTGCCTCATGCTCTTCCTTGCCTGTCTCGGCTCCTCTTGTTCTCTTTTGATCATCTCATTAAAAGCATCACCAAAGCTTTCACAAATGTCTGACCTCTCTGGTTCCATCTTCCCTCTCAGAATGCTGCAGGGCCACTTCCTATCATACCTCCTTCTGCTGCTGGGAAAGTGCATTTCTGGATGAGATAATTTTTTTTTAAAAACTCAGTGTAGTTAGGGTTTACGCTAAAAATGGCAGTGAGAGGACAGGCTGCAGTATCTGCATCTAGGACCTCTGATGTGATTTTGAAAAACTTTTTTTTACCCCAAAATCATGGGCAGAAGGTACAGGCCAGATGAGAGGGGGGTAGAAGCACATCTACTAATTCAGCTTTGATTAAGTGCATCCTACACAGCTTAGAATTTTAAGAATTTCTCAGGAGACAAATTGTTTTGTGAAAATAGATTTTGTAGCCTGAAGATGCACCAAAAGGATCCAGAGTTATATCTATGAAGTAACACTGCAGATGGGTTAAAGTTTTCAGCGTACACAAAAAATGGTGTCAGTGGACGGCTTTGGCGAGTTACAAGGGATAGTGGGAAGTAAGTTGAGTGCTGACCGTTTGTGTGAACACGGGCCTGAAGAGAAAAGATGGCCGACCCAGTCTTTTGTCTTTTTATGCCATTTTGTTGGAAACTTTCTTTAAGCATTCTTAACCAATGATTTCAAACTCTGCAGGAGGAGCTTTCCACCCACTGAGAACCAGAAACACAAGTGTTTGTTTGTTTTTTTTAACTGTTAAAAGGTGTCATGTTCTGAGTGTTACATCACAGGTGTCTCCTTGGTTCTCCAAGGAATCCCCAAAAATAAATCTTTCTCTTTTGTCATGTACTACTTCAGAACGTTATTGTGTGTAGGAGTGAAAAGTCAGTTGAGAATACTTCAAAGCGTAACCTGCCCGAACTGTGGCCCCGCTGGTCCAAGCTGCTACATGCTTTGCATCTACTGACTCACAAACAAAAAAACTACTGTGGTTGAGCTAACATTACGGCGGGGGTGGTGTGCATGTTTTGTGTATGTGTGTGTTTGTATTTCTACCGTTGTGAGGATCAGTTTCAATTTTTAACTGGAGATGTTAGGAGATTTCTGTGAGTCAAATATTAGGTACGTCCCTTGAAAATTATTGACTTTTTCAACATATTTGAACACACATTTGATCCTCGTTGAAACAGTGCCACATTCATCACATCTTCAAACCCACAGAATTACAATCAGGTGTTCCAGACGAGGTGCCACTGATTAGATGGATGCCTGGGAAAACACCAAGGGGTTTAAAAAGGTCTCCACATCATCTGAAATAAATCATTTCACTGGAAAATCAATTAAAAGTGATGCTCTGCCAATTTGTCCAGGACCGACTGCCCCCGAACTCCAAAATTTCATCACAGGATTTGCAGCGCAACTGCTGTGTCAGAGCCGATGACACGAACTAGAGGACAAATATGCAAAACACCTACAAGAAGTTATTTCTGCTAAAAGGTGCGATACTATCTTCTGAGGCCGAGGGTATACTTACTTTTCCAACAGAAGGATATTACACCTGATATTTTTTACTGTACAAATGATTGAAATATCAAATTTTCCTTGTGGTTTTGTTGAAGTATATCACCTTTATCTATAGGCACTGTATCAAAGATGCTCAAATGTTTGCTTGTTGAAATTTGTTGAAAAGAGTTGACAGTTTCAAAGGGATTTAATTATTTTTTCATGAGAGCAGGTTTCGACTTGGTCTTTTTCTTTTATTCACCAGTTTATGAATAAAAAGAAAAAAATACTTTCATCCACATTTCCGTTTGTGCACAGAATAAACAAACAGTACAACTACTTGCTTTGTGTGCTTATGCAATCCCTCACTCAGAAACATGACCCTGTCAATCAGAGGCTGTATGCGGATCTAATAATAGCCCGCATGCTTGTCTGAGTTTCAGTATCAGTTTTGGTTGGTGGGTGTTTAGTTTTTGGTTTGTCTTTTTTCTAAGGATATCTTTTTAAAAATAAATTCCAGCAGAAGTAGGACGGCGTCTCCCAGATTTTGTCAATGTTCAGAAAAAACAAAACCAAGCTTAGACAGTGTGATCAATTCAGTCGGATCACAGCAAAGAATGTGTTTAGCATGTCAGTGCTAATGAAGACGGCAAAATTAAACAGTGTCAAGTTGTAACAATTTTAATTTCCTGTCATGAACTTGATCAAGCACAAGAAAAACCTTTCACAACACAAGGAGAGACAGAAAGAGCACAATATTTTAGAGATGATAGATGGCATCTGTTTTCACCTTCATGTCACAGAAGGGAGAACAAAACAAAACAAAACAAAATAAAACAAAACAAAACAAAAAAAAAGAAAAAATAACTAAAAAATAAAGCAAGAATAAAAACTTGGTTCAACTGGTGGTGATAAAAGCTACAGAAAACTAGCAATGTTCAAAACCTCTTGAGAACATATAGAATTATAATACAGAACACAATACTTTTTAATCCCCCCCCCCCCCCCCGCCCCATCCCACCCCACCAGCCCCACCCTCTACATTACTCCTGAAGCTGAGGGCAGTATGATCACAGATGGACAAATATCGAGTATTGTACACAGACGAGAGTCATGGCGGCTCCACTGAAACCAGAACTTTACATCTACAGCCCAGTCTGCAGGATTTTTCAAACTAAGACTCACTTCAGGAACGTAAGCTCTGCTAAAACTGCTGCTAAAAGGGGAAAAGGGGCTTAAATGCTTCCTTTTTGGAATCGGTTGTGAGTGTGATGGTGGTTTATCCATTATCCTATTTCATCGTCTAGAGTTTTTGACTTGTCACTTTATGAGCGTTTCGGTGATTTCATGTCCGAGGACGGACGAGACACCTGACTTCAATTTTCACATTCAGTTTTTCTATTCTTGTCAGCTTGTTTGTCAGCTGGGCCTCCGACGTACAAGTGACCGTAAAAGGTGAAGGTTCAAACAGCCGATTGTTGGTCAATTCATTAGTGGAAAATTGGTTGAAGTTGCACTCCAACCAAGTCCGACAGCAGACTGGGGTTTTTAGCAGAACCTCTGTTCTCTCCTAACTTCGTCATTACGAAGGCTGTGTGTGTGTGTGTGTGTGTGTGTGTGTGTGTGTGTGTGTGTGTGTGTGTGTGTGTGTGTGTGTGTGTGTGTGTGTGTGTACAAGCGTAACAATTTTAATCATTTGTGAAGTGACTGAGTGAAGTGATTGTCATGTTCATTGTTGTTGTTGCAGTCGTCTGCTGTTAACACAAACTCAACACTTCCTCCATCAGTTTCACATTAAAAGGGCCCCAAGGTTGCCAGGGCACAACCTTCTCTAGGAGGGCTTTTATGGTGAAACAGCAGTTCTCAGTGTTTGGTATATATGTGTGTATGTGTGTGTGTGTAGGGCGGGGGCATTAACATCAGCAAGAGGAGCTGCTGGGTGTATTTTACAGAGGGGATCATACATTCTCTGGTTCAACTCCACTGCATCCTCCTCACCAGGAGTAGAGGTGATAGTGGAGGGTGGATGGGACCTAAATAAGACGCCGACTTCATCTTCCCAGTGCTGTTACACAAATCCTCCTATAGACAACTTTACAGCAGCCATTTTGCAACCTTTCTCATTTGTTCACTATCAATCAGTTTAACCTAATGTGGTCATTTTGTTGGGGGGTTATTGATCGGCCGTTTGGCGGAGCCATCATGGATCCAATCAGATTTCAGTTTCAAATATATCCAGGTCGCAAAATGTCTCAAGTAAGCATACATACAACATGTTAATCTCCCTGTACAGTAGTAGAAATCCTTCATCAGGAGGGTACACTTGTTTCTGAGGAATGTTGGTTTCAGTCTTGCTGACAGAATTAGGCTCATTTGGATTGAATGCTGTCGCTTGTCTTTTGTTGTGTCGACTCAGCTTGTTGTTTTATTTCCTTCCTTCCTTTTTGTTTAGCAACTTTTTTGGTTTTTTATGAGAAATCTTAGAAAAATGTGACGCCTTTCAGAGGAGATTGGAACCAACTGCCTGAGTCCTCTGTCCTCGCGATTTTTGACAGACGTTACCTGTAACCGCATCCTCTCCCATTGGGACTGAAAAATGTTTTGGTTGTTGTACACGAGCAAAAAAAAAACCAAAAAAAAAACCCAAAAGTTTAAAATACAGAACATCTCAGAGACACTCTGTAGACACTGACTTGTCTTGAAACTTTGGGCGTAATCTGTTTTTGAGACATGTTTCAAACTATGCAGGTCTTGTGGGGGGAAACAGAGAGGTGAAAATGTGACTGACTTTTGAAAGGTGAAGTGAAACTGAGAAAAGGAGAAAAGTATTGTCCAGGCTCTGATAATCGACAGCTGTGAGCTGAGCACGGAAAAATGTCTATTCTACAGCCAATCACTGTTAATCTGACAAACTTTCACACACATACTTGAAACTATAGATGAAGAAGGTATGTGAAAAAACAAACAAACAAAACCTATAATTCTCAGTAACTGTACAGAACAGAGCCTGCTCATGTCTGACTGATATTAATGGGAATCGTGAGAATTTTGAATCTACACGTTTGAAAGTCTCAGGATCTAAATGGTTTTTTACAAAAAAACAGAAAAAGCTAATAAGAAAAACCTATGAAGAAACTGCAATACACTTACTGCACGGTTTAAGAGAAGTTTTACTTCTAAGAGTGTTCAGCTACATGTCCACCTCCGATGAGCTCACAGACACCATGGCACTGCCCATGGAGAACTACAGCGAAAGCTACACACGGACTCTTGTATCCTTAGTGCCATATTCTAAAAGGCATTTTTACAGCCAGACAAAACATCTCCTAACTAATCTACAGTTACACACTGTAAACACGTTTTTAAAGACCAACAACTGAAACCACTCTGACAGCTTGTCTGACCGAAAAACGTTACGAACCACTGTTCTTAGCTGCCGATACAAACCAAGTGATCACGTGTGCTAACCGGCCGTGGTGGTTGTTCCCATGAAATCAACTGTGAATAGTCACACTTGGGTTAAGAAGGAGGATATCGTGCTCGCTCACCAACTGAACCTCCAGTACCTATACTTTATATTTACACCCAAAATAGTGAGATTTAAGCAGAGAAATTTGATATTTTCAGCAAAGTCCCTGAAATGACCTTCCAGACCTTTTTGCCTGGTGAAATCAGGGTTGATAACAATTATAGTAAGTAATTTCACTTGAGTGTGTTATGTGACTTGTCAGTCCAATTCTTCTTCTTCTTTTTTGCACCAACAACACCATGTCAAATTCCTTATATGTGTAACATACATGCCAATAAAGTGTTTCTGATTCTCTTCTGGGAAAAACAATAAAAAAACCCCCTCTGATTAGCCTACATCTACAAGCGTCTCATCTCCACAACACGAGAAACACCTGATTAGTTTTTCAGTATAAACAGAGACAGCATTTTTTTACTTTCGAGTTACTTTCGTGACAAAAACATTCTGCTGAGTGAGACTGACTGGTCAGTGTGTGTGTGTGTTGGTGACAGTGTCTTCCTGATTAACACTACGGGGTGTAGCAGATTAGGATGTAAATAATACAAATGTGTAGTAAAAGTACAAAAAAATTCTCCTGTAAACCCTGACAACTTCAGCTTGGTTTTATACTGGTGTATGAAAGGGCAGACGAGGTGTTTAAGAAAAAAACCTTAATATTCCATTATTTACATTTACATAGCTGCTTCAGTGTTCGTACAGTATATACTGGCTGGTGGCAGCAGTTTTAAGACAATAACGTAGTTTTTAAATTTTTTAATTTTTTTTTTTTTCAGAAGTACGTTTGAGGCATTTTGTTTCTTTGCATTCCTCTGAGACTGTCACGCCTGTCAGTACGCAACTACAAGAGGTCAGAGGTTAGTGGACTATGATGTAAATGCTATTGTAGAAATTGTGTCATCTCACATTTTCACCTTTGTGTTTTACACCCCAGGGAATTTCTGACCGTAAAGACAGAGAGCACTTTAAGATTGAGGAGGTGGTGGTCATGTCTGGAGCTGCGTTTGTTTGGAGGACAGGTGGCGACGTTGGGATTTCCTCTCTCTGCTGCCCAGATGGCGACTCTAACATGGATTCAGTCAGTCTCATATCCGCCTGCTCTAGGTGGTCTGCAGGGAAGACACAACAGGCAGCATCATTTGCAGAGAGAAAACCTCACACACCCTGTTTTCAAACTTTTGCTTTTCTTTCCCCGTGGATTAGCTGACACAGAAGCATTCAGAGAAGTGTGACTCCTCTTTTCCTGCACTCTTTCTTTCTCAGTTTCCATTGTGTACGCAAACCATTGTTTTGCATAGTTAGTGTCCTAGATTCAAACATCTGTTTTGCATTTTTTATAGTGAGCACAGCAACTTCATGACAGGCTGACATTTACATAGGTGACTCCTTCTGCTGCAAACAGCCTGCGTGGTGATGAAAAATATTTGCTTTGTAGTGGGAGTAACAGAGACACATTATACACCTAACAGTCTCCATTTGTTGTATGATTGCCTTGTCAGAGATACAGCGAAATATAAACAACAAGCATCCGTCATCACTACAACTATTTTAGGATATAGATCAACCGGACTGGAAGCTGTGAAGATTTAAAACTTGTTTACCTCAGTAATCACATTTATAATTCATTATGAAGAATAAAGGGCAACGTAACCCAGCGGCATCAAAACACCTACATCTGAATTGTTTTCTCTGTCATGACTCTTAAACACACAGCGTGACAGTGATGACATGTGTCACTGTGAGTTGACATGCGTCATGGTGCGGCATTAAGATACCGCTGCCCCCACGTCAACTCTCTGGAAAAAAAAAATGCAATTTTATTCTGTTTTTCTTCTGTTGAGCTTCCTGGATTTGTGCTTTTGTGTCTGGATCAAAGTCAAGGCTCAAATTCAGTCTTCATGTCCCCTTAAAACAGACTTTAATGGACGCTGGGTAAAATGTGAAGAATCAATCTGGTTTGTCATATGGTGCTTCTGCTGTGCACGACGGAGGAGTGGGTGAACAAAATCCTCTGTGGCGCTATGTGTAATATTGATATATCATATCATCATAATACAGTTCATTTTCTGGAAAGTAAATTGAGGAACTGCTAAAGTTAAAAAAAAGGGAAAAACATTGCCAATGCAGAGTCTTGTTACTAATACCCGACTCTTGCTTGTTTATTTTCCCTACATAAATCATGTTTATTCAGTTTAGTTTCTCTTCATATTTCCGCCCTGATCATCCATGAACCACTCACACAGCTCACAGCTAAAGAGAAGGAAAAATGGTGGCTGACAGACTAAATTTGTGAACAGATAAAGATAAAAAACCATAAAACATCGGAGCATTTGTTTATTTAAAAACAATCTGGACTCCTACACCTGGTGACATTATATATTTTTCTTATTATTGTCAATAAAAAAAAAAAGACCAAAAGCAAAAGTGAATAACTCTTACTAACAAGTGTTAACTGTGTAACCTGATATATCTTATTCCTCTCTTACTCTTCCACAGAGCTCCACTGTTAAAAACGGTCACTGTCGTTTATTTTTACTTAGTCCCACACACATCGTCCTGCTGCCAGAAATAATCAGTAGAACAACTGACAACTGAGCAATAATTCGCCACTGAAAACTCCCCAACAAATGCACCCATGTTTTATAAAAACTACAGCGACCAGATGTTTTAGGAAATTAATGAGCTTTTTTGTTTTTAAAAAGAAACCAAATACTTGTGAGCTGTCATTAAACTCTGTTAGTTTTGATCTGTTTTATTGTCCTTTAACTTCACACAGAGATAAAATATATAAAGTTCTTTTTAGTAAAATTTAAACACTTCAGCTCTCGACTATCAAACAGAATATAACTAAGAGGCTACACTGTATGTTCACTGTATAATCATTACAGACATGAGGGTGTATAATGAGAAGCAGACTGACCTCTGCGCTCTGCCTCTGCATCTTGTGCAGGGAGCAGGACACCCGGTCTTCCTCCCCCGACCCTTCACGTTCCGACTCGCGCTCCCGCTTTCCTGTGATGCTGCCTCTGGTGTGCAGGAGGAGTCCTGAATGAGCGGGCAAGAAGAAAAGCTTCATCTTTTTCAGACACACTGACAATGAGGAACATGTGAGTAGCACGTTGAGTAAAAGGAGGTCTGGTTTGATGCATCAACAACTCAAGCATAAAGATCATTCACTTAAGGTCAGTTAAAAAGGCAGTACACGTTTCTATCGAATGGTAGAGACTCGACACTCTTTGTAGCACAAGAACGACAGTTGGATCAGATCCTGCCTGTTTCCTACCGGGTTGTTGAGGCACAGCAAACTCGTGGTAGAGTCGGCTGCTGGTGATGGTCTGGCTGGCGTCTGGCACTGAGTGGTATCCTGCAACGGATGCATCCAACAGACACTTTGAACGCTGAGGTTTGTGAGAGAGCTCCAAACATCATATATTCAGAATACATTTTTTAACCACAAATAAATTTAGTTAGCGGTCACGTGGCACACGTTATAATGCTGCGCTCACTGACTCACTCATGAGTTTCTAAATCATTCGCATGTCTAATTTATTACACTATCCCCTGATCCTGGTATCAAGTATTTAATACAAAAGTTATTTTCTTTTTTCCAGGGAAATGAACATGGAGTGGGAGTCCGGCAGTTATCTCAGCTGCAGCAGTAGAACGCTTGTACTGAGACCAGTGGTCTGAGTTTGTAATGAGGAAAACCAACAGTGCTGTTGTAGTAATTATAGGAAGGACTGGCTTTTTCAAACCAGTGGGTAAAAACAAGCAACTTAATGTGTGAGACCTACCATGTTGTTGTTGCTGCTGTTGCTGCTGCTGTTGTTGTTGTTGTTGTTGTTGTTGTTGTGGTAGCGGTTGCAGTCGTTGTTGCTGTTGTCCAATGCTGCTAGGCCCCGTCTGTTCTTCGCTGTCAAAGTTGAGTAGGATGCTCCCGCTGCCGTTACCAGTTGCAACGGAGCTCCCAGACACTCCAGGCACTGGAGACAGAACAATGCAGAAGACATGTCACCAGCTCTTTGATGGCACCGGACGGAATTACAAGACAATTTGTAAAACATCTTCACATCGTTATTTTTTTACTAAATTGACTTGCAGTGTGAGCTGCTGTTGTTGTTGGTCCCTGGCTGCTGCTCTCCAGGAGAGTAGGCCATCATTCCTCCATTTCCATTCCCATTTGTGGACGGCACTGAAGCCAGCAGGCCTGAAAGACACAAACGCACATATACATTTGTTTATCTGGAAAAGAGAGAACGTTTGCTTTGGAGACAGATTTGAATTCCTCTGCAAAGTTTATAATCATTTCCATTTTGCCATTCAACAGGGACAGATGCCACGTGAATGCAGCTTTACATCTCCTTCGTCTATTTAAGAGAGAAAAAAACGATGAGACTGCACAGATTACTTGAAACTAAGATATTGCAAATTTTATTTGAACAGAAAAAAGTAAAACTGACTCTCAAACTAAACTGTCAGTCTCATCTGTACTGTGAACAAGCTGGAACATCTTACCCAGTCCCCTGTATCGGCTAAGCTGCTGGTAGATCTGCTTCATCCTCTCGATGTTGAGTCGGCTCGCCTCTGCGTGATGCACCATGGGCTTCGGGTAATGGACGCCAATTATGCACTTTGCGGCCGCCTGCACGGACTCTGGAGCGTTCCACGGGTCGTAGATGAACTTAGCAGGGAAACCTCGGAGGACAGGTAAGTATCGTCTGGAAGCACAGGGACACATTAGATACGCCAGCTTGTGTCAACAGGACAGGGAAGGTTACACCTTGACGTGGAGTAAATCAGGGGTGGGAGTGATGCGGGGACGCAAAAGGTTATTCTTTAAAAACAGTTTGAGAAAAATTAGAAAAATATTATAAATATCAGAAAAATATGTTTTTTTTCAAATATCTTACAGTAGTTAGAACAGATGTGAAAATATTTATTTAAAAAAATTCTTCAATAGCTACAACTACAGTTCCACTATTTCAAATGCTCAGTCTCTTCAACAGTTACGTATAAATCTGTTACGACTTTTCAGGTTTGTTCAAAACTTGCTCATAATGTTAAATGGTACATTTCAGTTTTGTTTTTACAGCCCACGTATGTACTGTAACTGATAACAGCATGCTGGTCTTCAGCACTTCATGCTTACAGGTATTATGGAAAATAGTTGCGACAAAATGAAAGCTACAAACAACCACAAGACTGCACAGTATGGCTACAGTACATGAGAGTATGAGTACAAAGTCACTGCTCTGCAAGTCTAAAACTCCTGTGTGAACTCGGCACTGCAGTGAGTTACCGTCACAGTGCACAGACAGGACTATAGCTCAAAGCGTGGTAGAAAAACAAGGGGCTGTGGTCCCGAACAACTGTTACTCTAAGCTGGTGTGATAGCAGCCACACCCCAGACAAAAAGTGTGATCCTCCAAGAGATGAAGCCAGTAAAACCCTGAGTGCAACAAAGCAGAGAATGCAGCTCACCGTGCCATTCCAACCTGCTGAAGTTTTGATTTTAGATTTTTTCTTTTTTCCTTGTGCTGTCGTGGATTTGCTCCATGTGACAAAGAGAGGCAACCTACCTACTGCACTTGGTCCAACCTTACCGATTCCGAGGAGGGGAGACAGACAGGACAGAGGAGGGGGGCGAGTGGCACTGTGGAACTGTGGGAAGCGGCACAGTGCATCGCTGAGAGGTAGAGAGAGAGGGGTGTGGGCGGGGGTGGTGCGGCCTTGTGGACTGGCACGCACACACACACACACACGACGGACGACGCTCCGGTTGCTATGGAGATCGCCCCATCGCAAGAGCGATTGCTGCCGATTGGGTTGATGATGCTGGGAGATGTCTACTGTAACACGCGGTTAGAAAGCAGAGTGTATTGAGCCCCACCCACCCGCATCCCTCCCCCCACCCGACCACCCAACCCTGACCAGAGCAGGTGTATAGTGGAAAGGTTCTGCCATCGAGAGATCTGTCCTTTTCTTTCTTTCTTTCTTTCTTTCTTTCTGTCTTTCTTTCTTTCTTTCACACCACTGGAAAAAAAAAGGATTCATTTGAAAGCAACATTCTTGTCGTTGATTCCCCCTTTGGCCGCCCTCAGGTCAGGAATCGGGGACAGCAATGACTAAAAAAAAAACTCCCCATATCTGAATATTTACAGGATTAAATCTCCTCACAGCTCAGCTTCCATTTCTCTGTGTCCTCAGTTTACGTCAGTCTGGGAAAAAGGGACTAAGGCTACAAGTCTACATGTCTGAGACAATACTGAAAGTTTCTAGTCGATGACAGAAGTCTTCCACTTTACCTCACAGCTCCAGGCCCCCACCCTCCCTCCAACCTTCCCCCCACCTCCCTCCCCATGATCAGACAGTGGTGGACTGAGAAAAGAGCTCATGCCTGCTCCCCCTGTCCCTCAGACTGTGGTGGTTGTCTTTTAAGTGGTCAGCGGGCCAAAAGCCCCCCTGCTGACTGTCCCCTCCCACAGCCACAGCACCACACTCTGGGCTGGCCCACTAGGGGACCCCTCATTTCACCAAAAGGGACCACAACCCTTTTGCCAGGAAGATCCGCAACCTGCCAGTAGCAAGTGGTCCTACAGAGGACAGCGGGTGGTGTCCCATCAGGAGTGTGTGGGTGTGTGTGATGCTGTGTGTGTGTGTGATGCTGTGTATGTGTGTGATGCTGTGTATGTGTGTGTGTGTGTGTAGTGGAACTGTTTTTAGAGACAGGATATGTATGTGCAAGGTGATGCGTTCAGATACAAAGCAAAACAAATGAAAGCTGAGTGTTTCATGTGGATGCAAGTATTTGTGTTTTCTTGTGTGTGTGTGTGTGTGTGTGTGTGTGTGTGTGTGTGTGTGTGTGTGTGTGTGTGTGTGCGCGCGCGCGTGTGTGTGTATGTCTTTCTCAGTGCCTGTATTAGCCAGCCACTGCTCCAGGTCCACCTGAACCAGAAGGGCTGCATTCACATAAGCAGAGCACCACTGAACATTTCACAAAGGGTCGGATGAGGGGCTTTGCCCAGCGCCTGGACAATGGACCGGCTCGCGTGGCACAGCGCAGGTAACGAGTACCGGCGCCACCCGTGCATCACTGCGATGGCAGAGCTACAGCTGGTCCAACGCCTCTCCTCACTACCCTCCGGGGAATGCTTCATAGTCCTCTACCTAACGAATGCAGACAAGGCGTTTGCATTTCCCTACCAAGCGGTCAGAATCCTTTTTGACGAAATGAGAAGCTACCGAGTTACAAACCTGCCCAGAGGGTGCTGCTGGGGCGCGAGCAAAGTCCCGTCCCTCAGGGTTGCACAGATAAGTAAAAACAAACGGCCACCGATGTCTCAACTCAATCCCCAACTTCCATCCAAGGCAGCCCTGGCTGGAAGCCCGGCTGCACCTGGGTGGAGGGACGTGAGAACAGCCAATCATCTTAAAAGCAATCAGCTACAATCTCCGAAGGGGAGAGGGATAGCTGAACTTTTCCCCCAGTCCCCCAAAAACAGATGAGCCAAAACACAAACACAGAGCCACATCCAGAGAAAGAGAAGAATTAATCCACGCCGTTGCAGTAAAAATCATCTGGTGGCAACAGTTATATTAACTAAAGATACGCACGCGTACACAATCACCAAACAGAGATTCACAAACAATTAAAAGGCACGCAAAGAAGTACACTTTGAACGCTAAAATTATTACAAAGGACATGCCTGATTCCAAAACTAAAGTGCTGAAGTTTTAACAGAAAAGAAAATGAACCGATGGGCAAAAATTAAAAGAGGAGAGGAGGGAAGGATGTTTATTCTCTTTCATTCACTTACCCAAAGATCTGGAGGTCTCCCTTAATCCCTCCATCTCTCTCTCTCCCTCTCTGCCTTTGTCTGGTAAACTAAATCTGCCACTGCCTGTATCTGTGTGTGTGTGTGACCACATGAGTGTGTGTGCTGTCTGTGGTTGTTATGTCTGACCGAACTCTGACAATCAAGAGAGGTTTTTAAAAATAATTTTTTCAGATAACTAAAATATTTCATTGAGAGTCGGAAAGAACCAGAAACTATAAGGTGCTACTAAGAATAGCACCATGAAATATTACTAACACTGAAGAGGACCAGAAAATGAATTTACTTTAAAACAACCTATGAAAAACAGTACTAATGATCTGTACCCTCTATTTCTAAATCTCTCATGGACTGAACTCATATTGCATTATGCAAATTTACATCATATCTGAAGTCTCTGTCCCTCTCTCTGTGCCTCTGTGTTTTCCTTTTTCGTGTGTAATCCAGAGAGACAGAGGAAGGAAGGGTGCCATTCAGGTGAGGGTGGGGGTCAGTTGTTGGCACCAAGGGACGGATGCCAGGAAAGGTACCCACCTGATGAAGTCCCCGTTGGGGTCGGTGCGCCGGCCGAAGCCCACGGGGCAGTAGCAGTGGAAAAACTGCTGGAAAAATGAACTGCAGGACAGCCACATCCAGCTGCCTGCGTTCACGCTCCAGTCTGCATCTAGGAGCAGCTCCTCAAAGACCTGCAGCAGCACAGACACAGCAGCAGCATCATCCAGATGTTTGTTTTAAACCTGGCGCAGAGGTGTCTAAACGTTATGCTGACCCCCACACTGCAGGATGGCTGGGAGGATTTTGGTTCTGATTCGCTCCCTCTGCAATTCGAGGATGGTCTGAACTGATTATTTGCCCAAATGATCCTGCACTGTGAGGGGTGTACAGATGCTAATGCTAACGTAAAGAAAACTTTAACTAGAACATTTGCAATTCTGTTTCGACTTGGCAGACTTCATCTGCTGAGGAAGATCTCATGATACAACTGAAAGCGAGACCCTGTGCTCAGACTCTTCTGTCAACATCTATCCTAAATTATCGAGACTTTCCTGCATTTCTTTTTTGCTTTGTCTTGACTGATTCAAAATTTTTCCATAATGAGGAAACAACAACAACTTCACTCGGCCTCACCCTCCCACCCTGTGGGGTAAATTCCTTCATCCTCACCTTCATCCCTTCCTCCCAGCTGATCCACAGGTCGCCCCTGGTGAGGAAGCAGGCAACGGCGTGCCTGGCCAGGTGATGGATCCAGCCCTCCTGCCTCAGCTGAGTCATGATGGCGTCTATCCAGGGAAAGCCTGTCTTAGCCTCAGCCCACTTGGCAAGTGCTTCTGGATTTTTGTCCCAGGGGATGCGGACGCAGATGGGGTTTCCCTCCATCTTGTCAAAGCGAGGGTTGTTGGTCGCTGCGGTGTAGAAGAACTCACGCCACAGTAACTGGCCATACAGAGAGAGTGGAGGGGAGCTGTTCTTTTTCACCTGGACACAAAGAATTAAAATATTAGGCCAAAAACACGTGGATGCAAGTGCAAAATGTTGTTGTTGGTTGTAAAGGAATTTCAAGACAAGATAATCATAAAAAGCTGAGTCATGAATCTGATGACTTTAGACTTGTTTTGACAAAATCAGAAAAAAAAATTCACTCTGAATAACTTAATAACATCCTCCCCAAGCCCAAAGAATTCAGATTCTGTTATAAAACAACATGTAATGAATCAACTGTTTATTCTCCTGACAATCAGTCTGACAGTGGTCAATAACGTTGCATGAACGTGAGGAAAAGGCACATGTGCAAGTGCAAATAATATTTCACAGTCTGGAGCAAATGAAATGCAGGCAGCTAACTTTCCACACATTCATTTACCAACACCGGCAGTACCAACATAACCTTTGAGATCTAACTACCACATACTGCCAAAGCTTCTGCAGCCAGTTACCCTCTTTTACATTACCCCCATGTGCAGTGTGTGAAACACGGTGGTCTTGGACTCTCTAAAATCCAGGACTGACTTAAAATTTCAGGATCCTCCCTGACTGTTGTAATAAATTTAGCACACTGCTGCAGGCGTTCATATAAAAAAGCTTCACTCCAGAGGAGCTACGCTGGAGGAGTCGTGTGCTGACCTTGCGGTAGAGGTCGGTGAGCTTGAAGTAGAAAAGGCGACAGGAGAGGCAGCCAAAGCGTAGGTAGGGGCTGAGGCCTGTTGGGCTGGCCAGCAGCGAGTTGGCATTCATCCTGGGGCGCTCAAAATTAGCCACCCACGCCTGAAAACAGAGACAAAGGGAGAGAGAGAATTTAATAAAACGTCATATTAAAGAACATGGGAAAAATGTTTATTAGGAAATTATTATAAGTTAATACAATAAGGCTTATAATGATTTCTGGATTATCATTAAATCTAAAACTATAACCGTCATGTTCATGTTATCAGCCATGTGTGGACCTTAACACAAAGGGTGCAGTACTGACTTTTCTCTCCAGGTGGCGCTCTATCCTGGTCAGAGCCTCAGTCTCTCCTCCCGGCCACACTGCTGAAGGGAGGCCCTCGGTGTCAAAGCCTGAAAACATTCATATGGATCACCTTCCTGCTTTACAACAACGTCGTACCCATGTGTTGGATCAGGCAACAGCCCTTCAGTTATTTCATCTGCGCTAAATTAAAATCTTACATAACACGTAATTTCACCCAGACAATCAGCATGAGCTCCGACCGGCTACGAAGCATCCCCAGTTATACCTAACTGGCTTCCTCGCCACGTGTTACGATAATCATGGAATGAGTTGGTGACCTTTCTCTCTTCAGCTTGTAATTTTCAGTTCATTCATACTAATTTTTACAACATATGACTGGGTTACTGTTGCATGATTGCGTCTGAACACCCAGTGTGTAAGCATTACTCGCTCCTTTCTTAGAGGGCAATAGGGAGGACAGGACAGCCCTCTCCTCCGTGCTGCACTGCAGAGCTGAACATCATGAGGTTGTCCACACCTTTCAGAAAAGCCCGGCCTCATCACCTGAGGCTTCACGCTCCCTTAAATATAAAAACCCAGGAGTCCCTCTTTTACTGTTTTACTGTGTGAACTTTAGGACCAAGAAAAAAAGTCTCCATCCCATCAGTCTTTAGTTACAGAAACCTTAGGGACGTACGGTACAGGTGTGAGCAGCAGACTGTGGCAGCACTGCCAGGTTGTGAATGGACAGTGGCCTTCTGTGAATGGAACCCTGACAGCTGGACTGAGAGTAAGAGGGTTAACATGTTACCTGGCTAATTTAGATCACACGTAACAGCCTGTACGAGCTAAACCTTTACTGAGAGAAACCAGACATCTGCACTGATGGTATTAGAGGGTTAACACCTTAAATATCTCCTTTATTAGTTAAACAGTTGCACAGGTGTAAGCAGCAGATGGATACGGTGCAGCTAACTGTATGAATGGCTTGTAACCTTCTGTGAAACACAGATGCGGTGAGGATCTGAGAGTTTAAAGGTTAAAGAGTGTACAGAGTTAATTATGGAAGGGATTTTAGTTTAGTTTAAATCTTAATAATATAATGCTCTTGACATCCTGGTTAAAATTTGGTTCTTGTCCTGAACAAATGACAATCTCTAATTATAGTTTCGGTTTGTTCTCACTCCTTCATTTTAGATAAAATGTAATCACTGACACTTGGCCATATTTTTTTTCTGGAGAATTTGTTTAAAAAGCGGGGTTATATTTTATTCGATGACCAGATAATTGCGTATTTAGAACATATTCTTTTTGAATGCACTAGTGTGTGTTTGTTTTCTCACCTAGCTCCTCCAGGGATGGGACCCCGTACTTGTCTCCGTGGTCCTCAGAGACAGGTGTGACGCAGCGACCCATCAAGGTGTCTGACAGCGTCTCTACAGGCATCTCAGGAGGATCCAGTCGACTGATGAGGGTCTGGAAACGTTTGTAGGTGAGAGGAGGCTGTCCGCCATTCAGCTCTATGATCCTGGACAGGGGGCAGACACAGGGATCAGGGTTCAGGTCACATCTAAAATCAAAGTCACTTTCTGCACAAGTAAATGAAAACCATTTAAGTTTGTCTCGGTGAAGATGCACAGAAAAATAAATCAACATTTTCCTCACAAAAAGACAGAGATCAGCTTATTCCACTTATTGTAGCTGTGCCATTGCTCATTAAATATATTTTATTTATTTTATTTTTCGTGCAGTGACACAGGGTTAGGTTGTGCAAAGAAATAAAGATGACTTGAACTGTCCCCTCTCTGTTACACAGGTGTCAGTGGATGGTTGTGCTTCTCTCTCGCTCTACATGGACTCAAGATGGCGCTGTTGACTGCAGAGGGACCCGTGTCAGGCAGGGAGTCTGGCACCTACTGCCTCTCAGCTCGCACAGGTAATGTACAATTTCAGAGTTTCATTTGAATCAAAAACAGGCTTTTGTAAGATGATGTTTTAGATATACCGCAGAGGTGTATATATTATAGTTTAATTTCAACACTTATATATAAGTTCATGCAGTAGCTTTCAATGTAAATATATTACTACTGTTACCAAAAAATCATCTGGCTGCAGGACAGTTCACTCACAACAGTCCAGCATCATGCACTGTTTAGTATGTGTTTGCAGGTGTTTGTGTTTGTGTGTACTTGTACATTTATCTTTTTGAGGACCAATTTCAGCATAGACCTAACGGAGTGAAGACATGTTGGTTGGTCCCCAAAACTTTAAAGGGCTGTTTGAGGGTTAAGACCTGGTTTTACACTGGTTTTAGGCTTCAGGTTAGAACTGGGTTTAGGTTAGGGTTATAATTAATATGCATTATGTCCTCACAAAGATAGAGGTACAAGTATGTGTGTGTGTGTGTTTTTTCCTCACTTGTCCAGGTCATAGAGGGTGTGTGATATCTTGACGATGACCTCCACCCCTGCTTCCATGGCCAGCTTCTTGATGGCAGCGTCTCTCTCCTTCCCGAAAGGCTCTGAGTCGTACTCAAAGGTCAGCCGAGAGATCTTCCACTCCTGAGACAGAAAAAGAGAGAGATGATAGCTTGTTTTTTCCCGATCAGACCAAAAAAAACAAAAAAAAAACAACAATTTACAATGATATAAAACAAACAAATCCCAATATTACAGAATCTGGAACCAGCAACTCTTTTTCTTTGCCTTCTTTGCTTAATCAGCTTTAAATGTGAATATCAGAGCTGCTGCTAATTGTCAGTTGTTGGATGCTGACCTTAAAGAGCCGTGGGAACACATTGGCTGGTTGGCCCCTGATAACAAAAAGGCGAGAGTTGAGCTTCCGAAGGTTGGCGTCCAGATCCTCCAAACACTGGAGGAGAAACCTGAGGAGAGAAGACAGGGAGGACAAAGAAGACAAAGAAGGAAGTCAACAAGTTTCTAAATGATCTCCTGAATTTACTCTGGTGATTCTAATCATTACAAAACGTGCACGGGAAACTTTTTGGTCTTGACCTTTTTTCCCTTTTTACTCTCAGATCCTTCACTTTGCTGCATGTTTCTTTGCAATTGTTTGTTTAGTATTTTCTGGGTCTCAGGTGTACGTGTCTGCTTTAAGTTACACTGTAAGAGCTTTGAAAACAATGGAACATCAACTTGTTTTGAATGGAAATGGAGTATCTGTGTGTGTGTGTGCATGCTTTGGGCTTTATGACGCATGCGACCACCCAGTGAGAGCAGATTTCCCTCACTGTCAGACACACACACGTTTGAAGCTTTAGTGGATCGATGTACATCAGAACAAACGTCTCGCTCACTGAAACAAAAATGAAAAGGAGTCGTGTCATCTTTGGTAACTCGGGAATGGATTTACATTTAACTCTTTTAAAGTGTATAGTACATTAATATTTCTATTAGCGCAAACCCTGAACATGTGCTCTGACAACTTTTCAGAGAATCATGTCTGAATATAGACATGAATCAGTCCCTTCATAAAAAAGAAAACATGAACAGTGGGTGAGCATGAGTTCAGACACTCTGGGACACTAACCCCTACAAACCGAAAGGTTACGGAGAGTTCTGGTGTCTCTGCCTGAAGGTCGTTTGTGACATACACTTCCGTCTGTTCTCCAAATCCCTGCTTCTGGATAGGATTTTTTTTTAGACTGGTGACTGACGTCAACAAATGATGCAGGCAGCACCCCTGACCTCTCACTCTGGCCCTGCAGTGTCTGAATTTAGTTTTGTTTTTTAAATTATTTGTATTTCAATCAGAAGGTCATAAAACTGGCTCCACAGTTTTGCATCTGTAATCTTGGAAATTAATTTATGCTTCTGTTGCTTTTTTCTTCGACTACTTGAATTCACTTTTTTGTTCCTTAACCATCTTTAAATTCTAACAAAAATAAATTGAATCACTGTTTCCTGAGTGTTTTCAGATCTGCCACCTTTAAGGTCTGGTTACATGAGGGGGATTCCTTCCTAACATTAACCAATGCTGACTGTTGGTAGGAGGAGGGATGTGAACTGTGAGCTCTCATGTCAAAGTAAATTAACCAACTGCCCCGTGTTCCGACTGGACAAGAAGCAAATTTTATTTGCACTAATAGGACTGCTGGTGTGTTTCTGCTGTCTCTGTTCTTGTGTTTCATAATAGCCCAGACTGACAGATCTCAAAACCTGTCTGGAGTTCTTTATGTTATTTTCATCTTTAGTTTCTGTGTGTGAGTCACACAGTTTTGAGATAAACACTTTTTTCCAAGATGTATCTGTACATGAATTTGTGCTACCTACTACATATTTGCATCTTTGTGTATGCACCTGTTTCTTTCCACTTGTATTCAGTCTGCACACACCTACAGAGGTTTTGAGGCAGTGTAACAATCCTGCTGCTTCCAACTTTGCTATTGAGAAAGGACGGTCAGTGCTGTTACAGCACGTGCTGCTGTGAAAGGAGCAGTTGTAAAAGGAACAGTTACTGGTTCTGATCAAGAAATAATCCAGCATGTATTCCCCCACAAAACAGCAAAAAACAAACAAGGTATCATGTGTTTTGAGGCTAAGCTAAGCTAACTGACTGCTGACTGCTTATATTTATCTTGCAGACATGAGAGTGCTTTTGATCTTCTCATCTAGTTCTGAGCAAACAAACAAAACAAAAAACACAAATAGGTGTATTTCCCAAAATGTTCTACCACTCCTTTAAAGCAACAGCCCAAAATAAAATTAGATTCAGTCAGGGAATTTCCCAGGAGACACGTTCTGCATCTTTAAAACTGATGTAACTGCAATGACGACAGTCTTGTAGCGTTTTCAGGTGATTAAGTGCCTCATTCAAAACGTTGGATGCATTTAACAATGAGACTTGCTTTAAACTTGCTCCATAAAGCTGAAGAAAGCTGTAAAGGATTTAATTGTTTCTTCCAAAACAGCACTATATAATGAATACAGTAAGACAACACAGCGTCAAAGCTGTTGACATTCTTTTGTCAAGCTAATAATCAGTGTATGGTATCTCATAGTACATTTCCATCGCATGCATCTGCCTGTTACCAGAGGTCAGACTGCAGAGCACCAGAGGTCTAGACGTGGTTCAATTCGCTGTGTCTGACCTGCAGTCCTGATCATTAGCAGAATCAGCCGGGATCACAGACTAAGCAGACAGTCGGTAAGCCGAGCAGACACCCAGGCAGCCAGACGATGTTCTGCTCAGTTCTGCTCCCTTCTGTCTGACCCGGCTGGCCTGATCATTAAACCAGGGGAGGGCTCACTCACAGGCAAAGCTCCATTTGCTCCCAATCCGCACACAGACGGGCAGAGCTGGGTGGCAAGGTCGCACACACTTGAGGCACGTGCCTGCTTATGCATGAGCGAGACAGAGTTATGAAGCCTGTGTAGGAGCTCCCATACCTGACTATCTGGGTGGATTTTTCTGTCCACTCTGGGTCTGTCAACAAACTTCAAATGGAGTTTTTAAGTTAGGTTTTTAATAAACATAAAACATAAGCTCTGCAGCATCCAAAACTTATGGTAGGGACACATTAGGTCAACAAAGGAAACTCTAATGATATAATAACACAAATAAACAGCATAAAAACGGTGAGGCTCCTGTCAGAGAACCAAAGGTGAAATGGTTTCCGACTTGCGTGAACAAGTGACCTTATTTTCTGCAAACTTTAAAAAGCTGTGGGGGGAAATGGTTTGAGTGCTTTTGCTTTTTAGGACTGTTGATAACCTGAGTCATTTCGTGCAGAGATGGCCCTCGGTTACAATGTGATGACACAAACATGGTTTTGTGGTCACACCGCTGCATGTTTTTTCACAGACACACTCAACTCAACACCTACAAGCTTCACTGACACACAGTCATTCCTAAATTGCCATTTGTCGTAAAAAGAACAACACTTATACTAAGACTTTGAAGTATGAGAAATCCGTCTTAAATAAAACACCTTGTGTAAATTCCACTGAAACTGCACGAACGATATTGAGAGCACGACCTCAGTCTCCTCAGTGTTAGCTACAGCCCTGAACTGAGCAGAGAGGTGATCATGTGAACAACCTTCATGTAAAGAGGAAATGTTATTGAAGCTGTTCTTCTGAAAACGTCACCCAGCGCCATGGAAACAGCATTAGCTTGGCTAAAGCTGAACGAGCTAGCCGCGCGTTCATCAGCGGTTAGTCCGGACGTGCAGCTTCTCTGCGCTGCCCTCCTTCTGTCTCAGTGGACAAAATAACAGAGATGATCAACAGCTGAGATGCTATGAGCTGTTATACAGTATGTGTGTGTGCATGTGAGCACGCACATGAGCTCACACACGCAGTGGGTCAGCATGTGTACCCACGTGCACTCATGCAAATCTTTTTGTATGTGTGTATGTGTGCGTGCGTGCACACCTATTGGGAGCGTGCACGTGTTTATGTGGGCGCACTAGTGCATGCTTCCACATTAGAAAGCCTGAATGTTCCTCTGTGTTTGTGTCTGTGTGTTGCTAGGTTAGCCACTTCCTCCTGATGTTTCTGTTGCTGTCTGCCCGATTGTGTGAATGTGTGTGTGTGTGTGTGTGTATGTGTGTGTGTGTGCGTGCGTGCCTGTTGGCTGCCTTGTCATATATCAGTCCTTATATAACTGTTCTGGCCTACATCTGTCTGAACAGACACACACAGCTTCAACACACCACAACACAATCCCTTAGCCTAGTAACCTCATTCCTGGCTGCGGGCAAAACACACACACACACACACACACACACACACACACACACACACACACACACACACACACACACACACACACACACACACACACACACACACACACACACTCCCATACATTTATTCTTTCCCTTCATTTCCTTCGCTCCCTCTCTCTCCCTCAGTCAGACTGGAGAAAGAACAATACCTGAACTGTGTATGAATGAGAAGCAGTAAAACCTTTTAGGAAAAGCAAATATGATTTCAGTTTTCTATGTTATATATAGATTATATATTCTAATCAGAATATACATGAGAGTAGTTTTAGGTCTTCAAGTTAGTGGTGATGAACTGATATGAGGAGTAAAACCAGAAGTGTTTGCCAAGCCTGTATTCTTTTGCAGTTTGCAGCTCGTTCACTGACAGTGCAGAATAATCATAACGAGGATGGAAGCTCACATTTGCATAAATTCAACGCTAAGGAAAAACGAAGAGCTCAAAAAGAACACGTTTGGAGATTCACAGCAGTCAGCAAATCAAACAGCCTTGCTCTTCGTGCTGCTGGCAGAAAGCTTGTACTTTTCAAAAGGACAGGACAGTCGATAACCTTGGTCACTGCAGGAGAAAACTCTGATGACGCGTTTCTTCCGATCTTGCGTATTTTAGCAGATAATAAATGTCGCCTTGTTGTTTTCATTTCAAACAGATGTACTGGATGGTGTTCATTTAACTTTGCCTTCACCTCCAGTGTTTTCCACCATGTATCCGTTGGGTAACAGGCCACGCGGGAAACCCTCCCCACAAGTAGGTCACGATCACATAACCGCTCAGAAGTTTCATGCACTGGCACACTAACCTACATCTCTTGCACAGACTATTCTCACATTTTCCTTTAGGTGAAAAACAATTGATTATCCTCACTTTTATTGTTTTTTTTCTCTGGAGCTCAAGGTCTTTACCTAACACTCCTATGTTAGCACCATGGCCGGGACATCTTCCATCTGTTGTCTGCTCACTGTGAATCTGGCACGGTCTACAACTGGATCTCATCTTATTATATCCAGAGATGTTAAGGTAATTATGAACAGAAAACTGATTACACAGTCTGAGTATGTAGCAAATGTTAGTAAGGCACTGCCACCAAAAAGAGAAAATGGAGGGAAAATAAACATAAATATAGTGAAGGTAATATGGTTTAAGGTTTTATGGTTTAAGGCCTGATGAGTTTTCAGTAATGGGGAGTTAAAGCTGAAACAAACTGAGATTATGTCCTGAATTAAGTGAATGTTCCTTCCACCTTAAACAGAACAAGAAACTAATGTGTCCCACAGTAACTTCATGGGATGAAGAGACAACTCTAAAGCAATAAGAAAAAAAGAGAAGTTTTTTCTTCTTGCTTTAGAGTTGTCTCTTCATCCCTTTTTTTTTTCTCAGTCACGTAGGCTGAACCTACATTTTGGAGCGCTCTCTCCAGTTTCAGCATATGGTTATCCAACATGGCTTTGACAGTTTTTTTAAAAATCATCTCTGACCTTTACATTAGATGCATCAAAAGGAAATGGGTCAAGAGAAGGCAATAAAGCAAACAAGTGCTCAGAAAACAACTCATTACATATGTTTAATTATCTCTGTCATAGATACAGTGGCTTTTTTGACCTGTCTGCACAGTTTCTCTTGAAGCACTGAACATTAGTAAGAATAAATGAGGAAGGACAAACAAGAAAGATCACTTACTCGCTTTACTCGGCCATAAAAGTTCATTATTAGTTTCCCATTCATTAGATTAGAATGGCCCCTGGAGCATTTTAATCCCAGCAGAACAGACCTACGGGACATTTTAAGTTCTAGTTTCTGCTAAGTATAACAGCACTAATTGGATGATGGTCTGCTATAGACAGACCTGCAGGTGTCAGTACAGCTGGGCGGGTGTTAGAGCCACAGTCTCAGTCTGTTGGCTATTAGTGCTGCAGACATCTGCTTGGTTTACCTCAGATGCTTTGTGTGTCTATATATGGGACACGTCCGATAACTTCATAAATAATTTAAAGTCTCACAGTGTGTCTCAGTGTCTATCCAGGAATCTTTCTGGGAAATTATAAGGAAAATATGTAAAGTGTTACTAAACTTCCTGTTCTGCTGGGGGTACTGTCGACACGTCGGTCCAGACAGAACACTGAAGGAAAGCTAACATGCTAACATGCTAACCGTGAATAAAGTCCTGAAGTCTTCATTACCTGCTTTACCCCTGACCTACAAATTATGTTTTGGATCTGAGAGAGGTGCGCAGATGTGCCGCCGCTGCCACCAACGCCACTGCCAATCTGTTTACATTTTTAGTATCATCAGCTGGATATCACTGGGTCAGTGACTTCAATATGGACTATTCCTGTGCGAGGACTACAAATAGCACTGAAGAGCAAAAACGGGCCAGCGAGCAATGAATGTTCAAGTGATACCAACTCCGCTCCCCTGCAGAGCAGATATGATGGTTTACAAACTCAACACTCACGTGAACTCACACGCATTTCCTCAACACGGGGCAGAGCTTTATCTAACATGACACACACACACACACTGCCCAGTCTGCAGTCCCTTAGCGTAGTTACACACACCTATTCTAATAACCTAATTCTTAGAGCGCCCCTTGGAGTGAGCTTTGTTTAGAGAAGTCAGACTCCTGCTGTAACCTATTCATCCAGCCACTGAGCCCTAAGTCTACCTGCCGACTGACCTCTATAATGGGGATTATATTGGAGGAGGCTAAAACAAAAGGGCACCCTGTGGCTGGGAAACCGACTGAGCTAGTGCATTCAGGTCAGAGCTATACACCCTGATTTCTTTTGTCTATTAAATCCACTGAAATCAAGGGGTCTTTTAAATCAGTCTTTTGTTGTCTGTGGAGAAAAACCAGTGGCCAAGGAGCAATTTTAACAAGGCTTAACAAAGGATATTCAAATTCTGACTTATGTAAGACCAGAAGACTGAAGAGCATCAAAGAGATTGCCAGACAATGATGAAAAGTCAATGACAATCTCCAACTACCCGACCATTAAAAAAATCTAAAAGCCTCAGATTCTACAACTAAAGCTTCAAAATCAGAGAAATGCTGACATCATGTTGTGAGTTGAAGCACTGCAGCTCTTATTTCTCTGGTTCTTATTGCCACCGTTTCCCCGCTTTCTTCTTACAGCTGTTATGTTTGAGTCACAGCTTTCAGCAGCTCTATGGAGACCGACATCATTATTGTACAAAAGAAATGAAATATTTAGGCCATTTATTTATTTGGACCAGTGATTCACAGCCTTGTCTGGCTGGTGCTCACATAAAATGATGGGATGTTTACTTGTGACACCTCATCTATGACTACATATGTCGAACAACTGACGAGCCCAACCAAAGAGTGGCATTTCTTTGTTTATTTCACTCATTTAAAATGATCAGCTAATTAAGAAAACATCACCTCATTTTGTGAGGCAACATGATGTTTTCTGCCTTTCTCTACTTTTAATGATCTCACCACCCAACTGGTTTATCTTTCGACAACTTGTGGGGGCCACATCCCCCAGGCTGGGGCAACCATGAAAAATGGGACAAACAAACGGGACAAACCAAAAAGAAAAAAATAAACGATCTTACCTCCACCTGTTCACCCCGACGTTGGAGGAGCCCGCGAACCATGGGTCCAGGAAGTAAACACAGCGCACCGTGTCCGCCCCCTGGACGGCCTCCCGTAGCGCTGGGTTGTCATGGAGACGGAGACCCTTCCGGAACCAGTGGATGGAATTTTGGGCCATCTTATTCTGAAAGGAGAAAGCGACAGAGGAGATAAAGAAGGGGAAGAGCCGGAAGTGACTGAATGGTGGTGCCTCTTTAACCGAGCTGAATGAAGACGTAACACTGTCAGCTGCTTTTCTAGCCTTCGCTCTCGGCTAGTGCAAAACCGAGCGTCTCCCGACAGGAGAGATAGCTGAAGCATCCAAGTTGTATCAGTTGCCAACAGAGTGGAATGTGCCAAGAATAGAACGATCTGAACAGGAACACCTCTCATCACTTCTCAACACCCAGAGATTTTTTTTCTGCTTTCTATTGTTAGCAGAGACATTTTCAGAGATGAGAGAGATGAAAAGAGGAGTCATTTCTTTGGACTGAGGATAGTCTTGTATGAAAAACATGAATTGTTTTGAAACGATTAGTTGATTAATTAATAAGGATTTCATGATATACAATTATAAGTACATCTTTAGAATGGTGATTAATGTTTTATTGTATTTGTATTATAATTTTTTACTGTACAAACAATAAGACAAACAATTTTGGAGTGTGCTGGTCATCAGGGACAAATTTTACTGTCATCGAACAGCATAAATCATCATATTGCCAAACCACACGATTAATCACAAGCAAAAATATACACCGGTTCTAACTTTCAAACATGAGTATGGTTTATTTTTTTGCTTGTTTCTGTTTTATAACATTTTATACCGTGTTTTTTTTAACATTGCAAGTTGATTCCTTTTTGGTTTCGTTATCTTAATCGAACATAAAGATGTTTCATGGTGTCATATTGAGCTTTGGGAACTTGTGATAAGCTTTTCTCATTATTCTCAGACAATTATTTTATACTTTATCGACTGAATGATCAGTGTATAAACTGTGTGTGGGGTTGGCTGACACACACTATCTTGGTTGAAATCCAACCTTAGACCGTTCTGTTGCATGTCACCCACCTCCTATCTCTCTGTCCCAGTCCCTCCTGTCTCTCTACTGTGTTCTACAAACACGAAAATCCATAAAATGATCTAAACAAAGAATAAGAGAAAAGGCTTTGGTTTGAAAGGAGGAACTATGCAGAGGGAGTCGGGTACTCCTCAAAAGACTAACACAATATTTATATACCAGTAATATTCTTCAATGATAATGCTGTAATAATAATTACATTTACTCCTTTACTCTCTGACAGACATGTATAGAACATGCAGCTGTTCTGAGGCCTTTGTAACACACGGCCACTGCATTGCTGATTTTCCTTGGCTCATGGTCAGAGTGAGCATAAACTGGACCACAGTCAGGTGGGGACAAAGCCTGACCACTGAAGCATTAAAACATTAAGGTCTCAAAGCTCCACCAGTCAGTGTGACAGGTGACACTGAAGGATTTACCTGCCAAATAAGGTACAACTTTTACTGCCACTGGTGCCTAACAACTCCTGTCAGTTATGTGGTTCTCAGGAGCTGGTTGGTAAACTGAACAGCTGATGGCAGCAGAAGCAAAACAGACGGTCCCTGACAGACGCTAATTTAAATGGCTAATTAGCTGGAATTCTAGCTGACTTTTGGCTTGGCTGCAGGCTAATTCAGTAGATCAACTGTATTTCTTGACTCACTGGGTGAGTCTGAAACCGCCAGAGTCCCTGATGGCAAGCACACTTCATTCAAGCCAAGTTAAATAGGACAGTATGATATTTAAAGAACTGTGAAGAAGCAAATTTCATAAGCAATTTCATTTCCTCTTCTCATCTGGAAGCAGCAAAAAGAGGAGCATTTCTTTGATTTACTCTCAAGCTGAAATCCACAGTGGACACAACCTGGTTACAACCTGAATTATCTGCCCAAACCTGTTGTTGGCAATAAGCCACAGCTCAAAACTTCACAACAAGGATTTTCCTTTTCCTCCACTCTTCACTAGTGGATAACTGATACCGTAAGTAAGGGTGAGCTGTGGCAGCTCATCTCAGGCTCTGTCATCGGCTTTGACATTGCGTCATAAAAAACAAATAACGTCTACTTTTCAGAAAGAAGAAAAATTATCATTTAAAGTGCGACTGAATGGATCAATAAGTCACTGGTCAAATACAAGGGAGCACACATTCACATTCAGATCAGCATCATAATAATGTACAAGAGTCCATATACGACCGATATGCTTTCATGACTGAAGTTTAGATCACGTGATGACTGAGAGCACTTTATCTGCAGATGAAGACCATGGGATGCTGTTGAAAGCCCTGAAAACAGCAAATAACAGGACCCCAGGTTCTGCTGCTCCTTAGGTAGAATGCAAAAATTCATCAAAACCAAAGGAAGTCTATAGCAACAGCGTTTCCCATACGTTGATTCATTAGCTGGCAGTACTGTGCAGATGGATAACGTTAGTGCTAATTGTATAACTCTGAAGCTGAACGTTTACTGCCTCAGTCCAGATGAATACTGAAAAATATTTTCAAAGTCTCATAAGTGGTCATCCTGAGGAGGTCGGACTAACAGTCCAGAGTGAACAGCCTTTCTAGGCTTCAACTAGTGCTGCTGTGGCAGCTCAAGCAGCAAGAGAGGGTGAGACAGCTGTAGCTAACGAAGGGAGAGATATAGCAGAGGAGGAGGTGGAGGAGGACTGCAGCCAACATGCTGCATATATATATACACACACACACACATATATATATATATATATATATATAATGAATCTGTGGGAAACGCTGTAGTAAGACTTCTCATTTTCATCCAGCTATCGGAGCTTTAAAGTTGAGAAATTTCCTCTTATTCTGCACTGTCTGACACAATACAAACATCTGTTCTCCATAAGCTTGTTTCAGCTCTTTGTTGAAATTATATGTTTGCATTTAATGAAATAATCGAACCCAAGATCCCACGTATTTCATTGCTGCCCCATTGCATCAGATGGGAATATTCCAAATAGCTTGAACACATTTTCCCAAAATCAAGCTGAACATATTTCAAATCTTTAGATACAAGAATTTCAAATAAACTTTATCGAGTTTGAATAAAGTTTGACTGCTTGAGTCTGCACTGACTTTCCTGCCAGTATGACAGTGGGATCAAAAAGGTTAAACAATGACAAATTTCTGAATTAATGTTAATCAGATACATTTACTGACTTTGAGTTCACCTGAAAACTTCTTAAAAACATTAGAATTTTTTTTCCTCAGTGAAACTGGGTCACACTTAGAATCCACTGCAGCTGGAATCAATCCAAGCAAACAACAAACTTGTCAGCAGCTTGTAAATTTACAAATGTGTGTGCACTGTCTGCCAGTATATTCTTAAGTCATCTTACCAGCAATTAATCAATCATGAATGAATCATTAACATACCATCTACAATGTGATTAGCCACTGCTACTATACAACTACTGCTGCACCTTTAAAAGCTACTGCCTGGACCAAACCACCAGCTACAACAATCCATCCAAGGTGAAGATGGACACAGTCCTGCCCGAGAAAGTTCAAACCACACTGGACACTGTGAAGGTGGACAAGGCTCTGTGGACATTTTTGGACGTTTTCATCATAGGTTTAAAAAAAAAAAGATGCATCATCAGCACAGAGAAATAATGCTTAGAGAGACTCCACAAAGAAAAACACTTTGTTTACAGAGCTGATCCCTGAGCTGATACAGCTCCAGGGCATCTGTGGCTACATGTTGCATTACCTTTGATGAGCCTGGCTTAGTGCAAAACATAACCGTTTGTCACAAATAGAAACATAACTCATCACATCCTCTGCCACACTGCTGATTCTCACAGTGTCACATTTAAAATTTGCAGCCGGTTCCTCTGGCACAGTAGCATACACCCAACAGCCGGTGACCAGATTTTTAGGGGAGCCTCTGTGACGTAAAAAATATTTGTAATCAGTGGTGAGAATACTCATGTCTTTTAAATAACTGAAAATAACTTGATGTGGGATGGGAAAAGGGGGCAGGGGATGATGAATGAGTGAAGACAGACTGACTGAGGCTTACAAATAATACACTGTACTTAGGACAATGGGAAAAAGTATTGTTGATTCATACTCAGTCAAATATTATAATGGAAATAAATTAAGGAACATTTTTGAAAGCTCTCTCCATGTGACCTTCAAGAAATATTGTATTAAGCAAAACAAACAAACCAACAAAACAAACAAAGATTCCAGCTCTACTTCACTGTAAACATAAGCATCCTCCAAGAAGCCATGCGGTGCATTTATTTTAATATCCGCTATTTAACTAATTTTGACACTGAACGACAGTAAACAAAACGTTGCTAGATAAGTGTCAAGTCACAGTGATGGCTCCTATGACTTCTCCAAATGGAAATTAGGTCACACCGTCTATTCCGAACGGGAGCTGATAACTGTGTCCGCCTCATGTGAACTTCACCCAGAATTAAACCTAAATAACAAAACAAAGTTCTGCTGAACGTGTCAGGGTGAGATTTACAAGCCCTGCACATGTCTCAAACAACAGAAGTGAGTTGGAAGTTCAAGTCCCGGGCAAGGAAACAGCATCTCTGTAGACCAAAACGGGGTCACCAGAGCGATGCTTATGTAACTGGTGGCGCTGTTTATAAAAGTATAGCCGGTTTACCCTTAAAACAAAACCCTGAAAGCTGCCGAAAAGACCCGTCTTACCTTGTGCTGGCTCCCCGGAGGTGATATTTATGTCAAGCCCAAAGAAAGATGCATTCTTTCCTCGGTTCTGATGTGCGGGGAAGTGCTGTGTGCCGGGCGGGTGCTTCTAGCCTCAGCCTAACAATCCCTCCTGTCTCCCTGTACCTGCTTTCAGCCGCTGCACTACTTCGTTTCATAAGAGTTTGGCTCAGTGCGCATGCCCCGCCTTCTAATCCCGCACGCATGTCACATTCACGGCACACCGGTAAATCACACCACCGACGGCCCAGCTGGTTGAAACTGTCCCCACGTTGGAGCAGTCATTCACATTATTGGTGAAACATAACAGCAAAGACAACAACATAACTTCGTGTAATATTTTTTTTCGGACTTTTGACTCCCAGTTTAAACGAAAGTCATTCATTCCGTGGGAAATGTTAACTCTTATTTACATAAATATATAATTCCGGGTTTTTTTCCCCGCAGATATATCTGTGATAACGGTGATAAAAGAATCAGCGTATCAAACAGGATTTTGGTTGGTTGTATTTTTCACCTGGGAGAACATATAAAGTAGTTATGCGTTAGAAAAAAATCACTTATTTTTACCTTCCAACAGGACGATAATGCAGCACGAGCCCCGCTGAACGTGAACAGCGACGTGCAGGGAATTCGGCGTTCCCATTGGCCAGTTTTCCGTCACATGTTTGATGCAGGGTCACGTTTAAGAGGCATGGAAACGCGGAAGTCCATTCACACGGCAGCAAGTGACAGATGAGGAGGTGATGAGATGAGCAGTCAGAGAAAGATCGTTCCAGTAAAACGCGAAGCAAGGCGCTGCTCCAGTTTATGCTTTCTGTAAAGGAAGAACTGACCTGCGCAAACTGCAGGTTACTCATGTTTTGAAATGTGGATTGGATTGAAAGCCAGACTAAACTCCTCTCAAGAGAAACGGCTCAGACAATAAGCAGTAGCCTGTTGGCTCACCTGATTAATATCAACACAGGGACTGAACTCTGAGTCTCAGTGACACAGAAACAGTAAAATGGCTACCGTCAAATTATTTTAATGATTAAATAAAAAACTGCATAAAGTCCACTACAATTGTTGACTATGACTTTGACACTAAAGACATTCTAGATGCTCCTTTTCTTTCCTTCTTACTGTGCTATAACTGAAATTGAAACGATACCTAGATTGCTAGATAACCTCCTCTATGTGAATTCTTTAAATTCATAAAGAATAGGTTTAACTGGCATTTAAAATTATATCTGCACACAATAATTCCTAATGAAAATCCTGAAGCAACTTTGGCAGCATTACAGCTTTAGTGATGTATAGTGTAGTGATGTGCAGACCATTTGTTGTCCTTTTTTAAAATTCTGAGTTATCATACATAGTAAATGTTGAACAAACCACTTTTGCAATACTATAGATAGATAGATGCTACTGCATCTGCATCTTGTCATAACACCAATTTAAATATTCAAATGAATCCGTTTCATTGGCAGATTGATTCCAGCAGCTTGATGTTTACTGTGAACATCTTATATGGGCTGCATTAATGCACCTTCTCAATGGCATTTTTGCTAGAAATTAGACAACATAACGTAACAGGTGCAGTGATGAACACAGAAAAGATTTGTACTTACTCAACTTTATCCAAAAATAATAATAACACTTCATGGCTGCTTACCACTCTCTGGCTTACAGAATGGGAATATCTGTATGTTTGATTCACCGTGCATTTTTCACATATTGGTGACGTAAGTGTAAGATCCACAAGCCCAAGTAATGGGGGATGATAACACCACCATCATTTGTTCTTGGCAATGCTCATTTATTTACTTTCAGTTGTTCTTGCTATCGCTCCCTCTGTCTCTCTGCAGTCTTTCTCTGTTTCTCTGCTCTGTTCATGATCTTTCTTACTAGACTGTCCTCCTCCAAAAAAAAAAAACACCCTATAGGCCACCTGTGCAAGCAACTTATCATGATCCATGGTTATGCTTCACTGTTAGACAACCTCTTGCGGTGGTAGTAATTATCACAAGAGCAAAGGAGGAAGTCATAAGGAAGAAGGACGTCAGTTGTATAAAGAGAAAACATCTGCATAAGGAGTTCAGGTTGGATGGACGGACCAACAAAACACTGGCTGTTTCCTTTTTGAAACCAATAGTCACTATTGTTTCTTTTGACCATAACAAATCCACAACCTTAACCAACCAACTAACCTTAATGAAGTATTTATTTTAACACAAACCATTTTTTTCCCCCTAAACCTAACCAAGCTCTTTGTGCGCTTAAGGTGTGGTACATCTGCTGCCTCAGGCAGGCACTGTTTCATGAGACGATCCCATGGGCTGCCTCACAGGTGTCAAACAACCTTGATTTGAAAAGTAAGACATAATGTGTCATCATTTCCTACCAAAAGTATTTAGGTCTCTGTTGTCTGGTGAGTGACTCTGTGGCTCCCTATAGGCAGATGGTCGAGGATCTGTTGGTTGTAGATCCCGGCCAAAAACAGTCCCAAAAATGAGTCTCCTTACATCTGCCGTGCTTATGGCAGCATCACAGCCTGCTCATGAAACGTCAGCCCCTGTGACTCGTCATCAGACTTTCCTTAATCACAACTGATGAATTTTATTCTGCACCCACAAAAAAAAAATGTCAAAAAAAAAACACTTGCATCTCATTTTGTACCACAAAAACTTGAACTTTACAGAGAAAACCATCACTGAGGAAATAAAACATTAATCAAAATGAGTATTGTAGAAGAATTAAAGAGACGAAGGGGTAGAAAACAAAGGGTGGCCTGTGGAAACTAAACAAAACAGCAGTTACGTCACTGCATTATTTCACTTTTTTTTAGGAAGATAAGCTTTAAGTCAGGCGGCCTTCATCACCCAGTACGACCTTCAGGACACACACTGATGTCCCAGATAGTGTGGCTTGTTTTCTGGAAGACTTCCTCATTATCCAGCTCACTTGTAAGAAGTGTTTTGCGTCACTCCAGAGGTGTAGAACAGAAACACCATCCTTTTTTGAGCAGTTCCCTGGAGGTGCTGCGGGGGGTGCTGACGTCTCAGCTCAAGGCCTCGTGGAGTTTTGACGTTATTTCTGCAAATCAGCAAATTCTTCATCAGTCAAATATGTTAAAGCCACAGTCCACAGATAATGTACAGCTTTAGACTGAAATATCTTAATTGATCCCTTTAAATGTTTTTGCTTGTACCTTGTAAAGATGATCAGATGACAGTGTGAGTTTTGTCTGTCCCCCAACGCAATCCAAGAAAATGAGACTTTTGAGGCCACAATAAGACAAATTATGTTTGTGCACAAGCCGTGAAAGGCTCATACAACACAGACCCTGTCCATTTTAAAAAAAAGGTTCTTTTCATTCAGTTATCATTTACCTCAGTGAAACAGAAAGGTGATGCTAAAGAACAATGTGAACTCGAGTGGTCACAAACCCACATAGAGTCATTACAACAATAATAATGTAAGGTTAATAGTTTATCAGTATAATAGACCAGAGGTAGCTAAGGTACAGTGTGTGAGAAGAACAGTGCTCAGTGGAAAAAAACAGGATGAAGTAAACAGACAATGGTTTAGGAGAACTTCGTGTTCCGGTGGACGAGAGCTTTGGACTTTATCACGACACAGGCGGAACAGTTCCTTCCGTCTCTGGTGTTCTTGCTAATGGGGAAGGACAGCTTTGATATAAAAGAGGGCACTCAGTCAGCCCACATGAGCTGGTGGGAGGCTTCCTACGCCGCTGCCTCCAAACGTCACGTTTGGTAAACACTGAGGCCAGGAATAGAGACGATGCCAGACGGGATTGTAATGATCCATTCTGTTCAATTCTATTCACTGTATAAAGAAATTAAGCTCTAAGCGAACCCTCTACAAAGTTCATTTTTTTCTCTCTTTGTGCTTATTGTCCCTGACAAATTGAAAAGGTTGTTCATTGTGTGATAGAATACAGTCATGTTTTTCATCTTTGGTATCATTCATTAAGCAGCACATTTCTTTTTTAATCTTTATTGATTCAGGGAAGTTTTGCTGTTTGATAAAACCCACATGAAGCAGATGTGTTTCTTAGCACCCCCAAATGGCAGCAAGGGGGAACTGATGGAGGCCTGTCCCTCTCAAGCAACAGCAGGTGTCCATAAACAGCTAATGAGTCCCGCTGACGTGCTCCTGTACCACTGATACACTGCGAGCCGAGAAATGATATGAATAGAAAAAATAAGATGAGCGAGGCAGGGTGACATATGCATTGTGTGGTGAATACTGACAAATGGTCACCTTGACAAAAAGCCCATTTGGCCAACATGCATCCATTTTCTCTGGGGGTGTTTTCCAGGATTGTAGTGTGTGTGGACGACTGAGTCACAGCCAAGAGAGTCCTGCTTTCCTCCAACTCACTAATAAAAATAGAAACCTACATATACAGAGACAGAATAACCCACACGGATGTGAAAGCGCACTACACAACCCCACAGCACAAATTACACCAGCTGACTAACAGTCTTACTCCAACAGCAAATGATCCTTTAGGTTTTAATGAACCGTGATCTTTCTTCTATAGCATCAGCCAGGGGACAAACATTATGTTTCCATCTTCACTACTGGAAGCCCTTTTAAATCACTCACATGTGGGTCAATTTAATGCGACTGACAGTTGTAGCATTGCAGCATGAAGGTTTGGATGGACATGAAACTGTCTCGGCTGAATCTGGCTCTTCAGCAGCTGAAATATCTCCACTCTTGGGAGATATTGGGAGATATTGGGTCCCTGTTTGATAAATGAAACAGCTGTGATGCTGTGTTTTGTTCTCTATTGCAACAACAAAGTGTTCTCCATGGTGATGCTGGTTATTGCAGTGCCATTCACTAAAGTGACAGAAGAAGAGACTTTTCATGAGCAAGGCTGAAACAATTAAAACTGATGGTCAGAACATAAACGTCTAACAAAGTTAAATTCTCCTGGAGACTCCTCTGTTTCTGTGTGACGTTCACATTATTATCTTTTTTTTTTTTTTTAACCATATGCAAACACAGAATCTGCTTGCTGATACTGCTTCTGACATGAAAACAGAGTAAATATACCCACAAACCTCTGCTGTCAAAGGTGTGTGTTGACAAATCTAAAGCAGAACCTTTGACAGCATGTGTGTGAGCTTTGGATTCCTCCAAGGCACGTGCACATCCATGTGCCTAGGTCTGACACACACTCATGCACACACACACAAACCCGATAGCACCTATACACCATTTGCCTTACTGGCACACACAGTATATGCACACTCACACACATGCACACACACCCCTCGTTGGAAGCACGGGGACACAATGTGTCTGATTGACTCAGTCTGTTGAAGAAGGCGATTTGGCGGCTGTACTGAGCACGCTCCACACCTCGTTCTCACACCAAGAGGCCTTCCCTTTGATAACCACACACACACCTTCCCTCTGCTCCTTCTGTTTCTTTTCATGCCTTTCTCTCCACCTTGTCCTGTGTCTCTCCTCCTTGTCCTCACTGTCTGCCTGTCTCTGTCACTCAGATGATGACAGACAATTTGTTAAAACTTTATACTGTAGTCTGCTCTTCCCAGAGATCACCTGTCAGTCAAACAGTGTGAGTTAAAGGTTTACTTTCACCGGATCATATATTTATGCAGGTTAAGTTTGTGTAAGTGACGCTCTTTTCTTAGTGCCAATCACTCCCCATGTTACACTCCATTCTTCATCTGTTTGTTCCTACTTAACTGCTCCTGCTGCTGAAAATCTAAAATGAAAAAAACTTCATCTGGAGAAATAGAGACCACAAGGACATTCACTCAGATTTGAAGAACATGAAAATTTCTTGCTTTATATATAGTAAAACATAATGTATTTATAAATCCTATAACTTCCAAATACATATATTACTCCTTACCCTCACACACCTAAAGATCAGAATCCAAAAGTTTGCCATACTCATACATACATTACGACAATTTAAATACATGTTATTTACTGTTAATTACTTTGGTACAGAGCTGAAACTATTAGTTGATGAATTGCTTGTTGAGCAAGAGAAATATAAATATGAATATCTTGAACTGTTAATCGGACAAAACAAGCAACAACATCTGAAAATGGCATTTTTCTTGCTATTATTTATCTAATTAATAACTGTTATTCGCAGCCCTACTGTGGTCGTCAGAGTTTTGGGTCCCAAAAACTGGGACAGAAAAAGAAAAAGAGTTTAGAAGCCTGAAGTCGGCTTTGTGGTCTTGTGATTCCTCTCGGGAAAATCATCCTCACTGAGGATTTCTAATTATAAATCATTTATATATTATATATTATATATATATTAGTGTGATTCTTCAATAATTTAGTAATAGATTCCTTTCAGAAAGCATACTGCTTCCGACCCATGCAGACACACACATGAACAAAGAGCCGCCCAGCATAACCTGTCTTCAAATGGTGGTGTCAGAGCGGTGGTGTCCCAGTTGGAAATGTGTTTTACCATGAGATTAGAAGTGCACAGGTGACAGTACACCTCCTTGCATCCACTCGGAGCTTCCTGATGCTGGTGTTTGCTTGACTCTGTTTCAGCAACAGCCTGCTCCTCTGCTGTTACTGCACTGAGAGTCCAGCTGACAGTCCAGCTGAGGAGTAATGCTGTCTTGAGGTCCAGGTTGGATCGAGTCAAGACTCGACTTAACTGACAGGATCTCCTGCACCAACCTCCTGAAACACAGTAGATTTAGTGAAATTAGTGAATGTAAATTTTATCACAAGAAGTCATCAGAACAGATTTCATATTGATTTGTTTATCTAACCAGCTGAACTGCAGTGAGATGAGGGCTGTGGTGGATTGGCACCTTTACAAAATTTGTCAAGTTACTCTTACAACACTGTGCTCACTCATACACAGGAGAAACTGAATGTACAAATAAAAACCTGCAAAGACACAAAGGGAATCAAAAGTCAGTTTAAGCTATTTTCAGCTTGTTTTAGTTGTTTACAAAAATGTTGTATATTGTTGTGTATTGTATATTCCTAAATATGCTGAGGTTTGCACCTCCAAAACCAAATCTGAAGGTGAGAAGGATTTCATGTTGGTTAATTAGATTATCAGGTCTCACATTTGAAAACTACAGACCAGGAATAAACTTTTTGCTATTTACAGCTGAGAGTATCCAGTCTTTTTATTTTTTCCTCATGCACCCCGGCCTATTTCCAGAAAATGTCCTGTTTTTTGATTCCGTCTGCAGTTACCTCATAGCCTCTCCAACGTTCTTGTTTTCTTTGACTGAAGTCTCCATCCACGTAACGAAGCCGTTGGCCTTACTGAACCTGTCGATGCTGTCTGCTGACACAACCCGCTGAGCAAGGTCACACTGCAGAGAGGCAGACGGGCAGAGGAGCAGAAAGACACTGTGTTGTTGTTCTGAATGTTGCTTGACTTTCTGAAGCTGGAGTAACGTAATCGGTTGGTACTGGTCTTTAAATGAGATCAGTTTCAGTAACCAGCTTCTATCTTTGTAATTTTAATAAAATATCTTTCTGTTTTTAATAGATTTATTTATTTCTCTCCTTCTCAGTTAACAACTGTGGAGTCTTCTCCTGTCTTCTGACAGTTTTAAATGATGTATAATATTTTCCTCTAAACAGAATTTATTTCTCTGGAAAACAATTTGAACAACTTTTAGTTTCAGGAAACATTTGGACAAAAATATTTCACACCAGTCTTAACCTTCTATGAGGTTGTAATAATCACAAAGTAACAGCACATTGGTCATTTATCAGTACTGAGCCAGAGGGGCCTCATGATATATCATTCATTAGCTGAATGCACTGAAGCACCTTGTTGGCCAGCAGGATGCAGGGCACTGGGTCTCCGTTGGGCAGCATGGCCTTGTTGTCCAGGTCCTGCTTCCACTCGCGACAGCTGAGGAAGCTGGAAGAGCAGGTGACGTCAAACATCACCACGCAACCCAACGCGCCTTTATAATAGATCCTGGTCATAGATATGAAACGCTCCTGACCTGAATGGGTGACACAAAGTTCAGGGTGCCATTCATCTATCCATCCATCACTCCATCCATCCATCCCTCCATTCCTTGTAAAATGTTTGATACCTGCGACATCCCACAGTTGCAGTCTGACTTTTTCTTTATTCGACCAGTGCAGCAGCTTCACAGAAAAATCCACTAGAGAATTAAAGAAAATACATGTTAGCAACAGAAAATGAGCAAAAGTGAAATAGAACCAGTGAGAAGTGAGAGAAATTAAACAGAAGTGGAGACAGAAATCTATTCTTTCAACGCTCAAAAAAATTGAGATTGTGGAACTGCTTTTCAAAAAGCAAACTATGTTAAGATCAGTGAAATGAGCCTGGTGTATTGTGAACATGGACAATGTAGTTTATTTTCAGTCAGTCCCACAAACTGTCCTGCTGTATAAATATGTGTATTATGGTGATGTGTGGCTGAAAATAATTGCCAGTAAATGCATCAGTTACAAAGACAAAGACAAAGTAAGAAAGTCAGGTCAGACAAGTATCGAGAGATGGACAAACATGTTGCTGGTTTTGTTCTTTTCATGGGATTTGATGGCAATAAAACATTTCAAAGCATGTCAGCCTTATCCTACAGGTGTTATCAGGTGTTTCATAAGAAGTATAAATATTCCATGTGCTGTATCCATTACTCTTTGTCTGTTCATTCTTTGCTTTTTATATGCCTTGGTAATATGTTGTTTTAGACCAAAATATCACCAACAAAGCTTCAGTGTACAGGAAGAATGCAGCAGACACACTTCCAGTTATATTGTACAGTGGCTCTCTTCAAAGATTTAATGTGGACAAAGTCTGTGATCAAATTCCCTTTAAAAACGGTCCCACGTCTCACCTTAAGAAGGTTAAAGCCTTCTAGGAAAGATGAGCCACAAATGTTGAAGAGATTTCTCAGCTTATACAGAAAAATTATAAATCCTTCACTGATCTGACAGCATGAAAATCCCTGGAAGTCAAAGTCCTCAACAGTAATAAAATATTCATACACTCAGACACACACAACAAGATTAAGATCCTATACAGTCACATGTTTTCCTACAGAATCCTGATAAAGTAAAGCAGCTGTACCTCCCACGGTCATCTTGTACGTCTTGTTGAACTGTCCATTGACGTAACGATTCACAAAGGAGGATTTCCCAACGTTCCCATCACCAACAATCAGTATTTTCAGCAGGTGCTCGGTCATTGTTCTCCTCCGTTAGCCCACAACGTGAGAAGTGCCAGCATGAAAAGGTGCCGGTGGCTCAAAGTTCAAACCCCATGGAAATGTGATTTATGAGGCAGACAGGCAAAACTGTTTCCTGTAAGTGAACGAACGCTCAAACATAACCCGCCTGGATTTTACTTTACCTGAGCCTTTCTCTGCGTTCATTGACCTTGAATGTTCCTGTTATCTTTCAGGCTTTAAATCTTACCTCACTTACTTCAAACACCCCTGCCTCTAAACCCAAAATCATGATCACTAAGATAATCTTTCACTATGCAAAATCTAATCTAAAAATATATTTTCCTCAACCATTACTCTACAAACAATGCTGAGCGATCTGCTCTCTGTCTAGCACAACACTCTCATCTACGAGTTTTGCGTTCTGGAAGGAAGTTGCCACTGGCTATAAATAGTTCAGTGACATAAACCACACCTTCATGCAACAGGAAACTGTTTATGAATCTCTGTGGGCTTTGGTTAACCTTTGCTTCCCTCTGCCATTTCTCTCCTGCTCCTCATTGTTTGAAATCACACACATTTACATTTGCAACAGACGTTTGCAATCAGTAAAATGGTACAGTGCACGTTACGTGACAGGGAATAAGCTGTGCTCACACCATTGCTCATTTTCATCCATTGTATTTCATCCAGTTTTACCCTATGTGCAAACATTTGCATGCCTAACTTCTCCTGCTGCCTTAAAAATGTGAGTTAATTGAACTCAGGTTGAAGTTATCGCAACTTCAAGTTTCAATAACAGGACACTGGTTTCACGGCAGGCTGTAATTGGCTGGTCACATTGTTGCAATGCAACTTAGAAGACAATAACTGCATTGGGTTGTGAGACAATTTTAGCGTCCACAGTAATGACGGACCATCACAAAAATATGTTGGCGAATTAGGACAACTGCCTGGAAAAAAATCCAAATAGTATGAGAAAAAAAAAAGATTTCAGTGGGTGACCTGAAGTTAGTGACTCTTGTTATTCTGATGATTTTGTTACGTCTTTGTGTTACTGTCTATATTTTGCAGTGTGTCTGATCTCTGTTTTGTTTCTCCAGCTGTTCTCAACTGTCGGTTGCAAGCGAGATCTTGACCTCAGTGAGATTACCTGGTTAAATAAAGGTTATGATGATGGTGAAAACAGATATACAGTTGCCCGACTGGCCCCAGGAGGAGGTGTGACATGTTACTGTAACGGTGGCCTTGTTTGTGCCAGTTGATTAAAATGGCACCTTTCTGACCTTCATCTACTGCACTATGTTGAGCAAACTTAAAAACAGCCATTGCCCATGAGTTGTCCATGGTAAAGTCATAGTGTGCATGTGGATTGCTCCAGATTTTCCTTAAAAAATAATCTCTTAGACATCAGGCTGTAATTCAAACATTGTAACTGAAGCCACAGGGACAGACAGTTTATCGCCACAGTCAATCAGTATCAATCTGTCAGGGTTCTCCCATTCCATCTGTCTGTGTTTTCATTTTAGAACCAGCCCAGTTTCCCACCTGCTGGCCCTGCACACACCTGTTCCCATTTACCTAAAATAATTTCCCCTTTGCACCTTTGTGCGTTGGCTTTGTTTGAACATTCCAGTAAAGACTCTTCACCTGCCATCACTGGCTTCATTACGTTTTGAGTTTCTCTGAATGTGATACAATCAATCAGCAGCAGGTTAAGGTTAATGAAAGATTGTGGTTAATAAAATGGAGAACACAAATTCTGAGGTGGGAAGTCAGACATGTTACTCGCCCATCCACCACTCCCTTATGTTCTGCCTGGCTACATAAATGGCGTACAACAGCTTGTTCTGGTACCAAATGCTCGCGTTGGACAGAAGCCACAGAATCGTCCAATATGGACGCTATTCCGAGTGGGCTGACCTGCCACTCCTCCTCTTTCCTCTTTATCCTCCTCTACCTTCCTCCAACACTTCACAGCCTCTCCTATTCTGTCCCGTTCCACCTCCTCATCCTGCTCTATTTTCACACACACACACACACACACACACTGAGGCATGTGGTGCTGACCACACTCATGGTTTTACTGGTCTGCCAACTAGGCCACTGTTATTGGCTACAGAGCATGTTTCAGTCTCCCACTGATGCTGAGTCATCTTCATCACTCTCTTCGTGCGTATTGTTCCTCTTTGTATGTTTTCGTGTCTTGGTTCTTTTCCCGGTATCAGTTGCAGTGCGACTCAGGGTTTAAAAATAACTCTTCTTGTCAAACCCAGGCCATTGTTAACGTGTTAACCAACAAAGATTATTAAACCATAATCTTTGTTGGGTCCTGTAAAAACAGGCAGATTTGGATTTTTTCTAGCAGGGGAAGACATGAACTTTGAAAGTGGGTCCTTATTCTTAATTTCATCATACAGACATTTACAGTTTGTTTTAGTTTAGTTTTAATTTGTTTATACTTCTCCTTTGCACATGACACACTGCCGGTAAACCCAGTAATAGTTCCAGTGCGGTGTAATTTTCTTTTCTGCTTTTAAAGTGTCACTCATACATTCATCAGAACCATGTTTTGAAGGGAGGCCAAAGAAGGGGAGATCACATCTACAGAGCTACAGAGCAATGTTTCTAAACTTAAAATGAAATCAGTGAACTGAAGGCTACGGTCACCTTACAGAACAGAACAGGACTGTGTGCTGCGCTGCTTTCTGTGGTTTCTCTCCAGTGTTTGCCTGACACCTGGTGGTCATGTTACAAACTGCAGCATCAGCTACATGCAACAAGTTGATGTTCACTCACAGGTTCTAGAAACTTTTTCCAGTTACAGTCATGATTTGCTGTCCTCACACTGTCAAGTTCAAGTCTCAAACACTTTTTGTGCAGCATTTTTTTTTTTTTTTTACAAAGAATTACAAAGATATATTGGAATAATAACAAAGGTCCTATTTTCCACCGTTCTGACCCACAGAGGGAGGAAACCTGCTGCCTGGAACTTTGGTTGTCATGACGCAGGATTTGATTAAATACCAGTCATCAGATCCAGCAGACGCAGAGGTTTGGACTCAAAAAACACTCTGAGATGCAACACGGATCTGTAGGTCTTCACCTACTTCTCCTCTTCCTCCTCTTCTTCCACCCTCTGTCCTCAGCTGACCTGGAGGAGGTGGATGAAGTGCCAGTGGAGGTCATCGTTGACAGCTCCCCCTGCAGCACCACCTGTGGGCTGGGGGTTAAAACCCAAACCCTGTGTTTACTGAAAGATGGCAAGACAGCAATGGAAGAAGATGTGAGGAGTAAAGACGGAACAGAGGTATCCTGGAGACATTTTGAACATCTAAAACTATAATATTTGTGATGACGGTAAGAACAAAAACAGCTCAGATTTCAGTAACAATAATGGCTGAATTGAAGGTGTCAGAGGAGTGTCACGTCCGCAAGGTGAAGTGTCGGGAGCCATGGCAGTGTGGCCTCAGGACAATGACTGTGACGTCAGGACAGAGAGTGGAGATTGACTGTCTGGGAGAAGTCATGGAGGCGATGGGGAGGTTCTCGTGGAGGTGAGTATGGAGGAGAGAAGAGGAGATCGAGGAGTGATTCGTATTCTTTTGACTTTAAACTATGGGGAAAACTGTAAGACTATTAGTCCCCAGAATAACTGGGTCAATTTTTAAGTGAAAGTGTAAATATAATTGATAAATCCACAGCCCTGTTGGTCTCACACACAGACTTATGACATAACATTTATATTTGTTTTTGGTTTCCTTAGTTTAAAGCTGACAAAGGAAATGAAATGATCCATGAAGTCGATTCTGTCACATCAGAGTGTTAGATCCTATTAAATGTGAACATCTCATTCTGGAGGAAAAGCCTGAGATAGAAAAACCCATTTGGTCAGAGTTCAGAGTGAATTCTTCTCCGTGGCTCAGGGTGTTATGGCGTTACGCCCGAGGAATCATCAGCTCCGACGACTCTCTGTTCGCTCGCTGGGAAGCTCCTCAGCTGGACCGAGTGATTCTGGACCCTGTCAGAGAGGAAGACGCAGGTGAACACACCTGTGCATGTACACAAACAGACCGATGTTGTCACATTAACCAAATCTGGTAGACTCCATTTCTTAGTAGGCTTGCAAGCAGGTTTCGAGTGGGAGGCTTGTTAGAATTGGCAACAGAACATTTGAATAGAGAATGACTGAGGAAATTGTGTGAGTCTCCAAATAGGACTAAATAAAAGGACATGTTAAAGGGAATATATGTGTGAGGCTGTCCATAAAATGTCTTTGTCTTCTGTTGTTTACAGAAAGCCACCATGAAGTTACATTAGCTAAGTTGTGAACTATTATATTGATAAATTGTTCATCTTTAACTGTTGAGTTTCAGTGTGACACAAATTCATAGATGCACACGAACACACCTCCTATTAACCTATTAACTCATGTCATTTCCAGGTACTTATCGCTGTGATGTGCTGGATGCTGTCTTCCACCGGGTGAAGAGGGTGTACTGGGGGATCCGAGTTTTACCTGCTGGGGTTCTCAATCTGGACTATGAAAGCTCTCTGGCCCACTGGGATTCGACTGTAACCCAGCAGAACGAGACCGTGTCAGACCGGCATGACCACAGGATGATGGTCCTTCTTCACACAGTACAGTTTGGTTTAGTGATGGGTTTGGGGATGCAGCTAATTACCTTGGTTACTCATTAATGGTTTTCTTTTTTTGTAAAGTGAAATATTGTCGTGTAAATCATCAGCTGTGTGTTTGTTGTGTCTGAACACACAGGTGCTGATCCCCCTGAGCTTTGCAAGTATTGGGGCTGGACTGATACTGAGCCTCTGCTGTACTGTGAAGAGGAGAGGGAAGAGGCATTTGGACAGATGTTGCTGTTTTTCCTTTGAAAAAGTTTAATTTCTGCTCCACATGGATGATACCTCTAGAAATATCTGGTTCAGAAATTGATTAAAAAAAAATCTGGAAACCCTGGAAACCCTTTTTGCAGCAGCTATAGGCAGAGCCCTGAGGAGGGCTGTGATGTAGGGGTGGACCATGGCTGATGGGGGGTGTTAACCATAAAACAGCTCAAAGAAAAACGGAGTAAAACAAAATTAACATCGAAACTGAGGTGCTGACAGAAGACGAGATGGTGGCACTGAGTCCATCAGTGTAGGTCTTGTCTTGCTCTGTGCCAGTAGATGGCAGTGTTGCTTCATATAAGTAGGTGCATACTGGTCAGATCTATCACCACCACCGCGACATGATGGGACTCAGCTGCCACAGTGGAACCAGCCTGATTAAGAAGGAGAAAGAGAAACGGATCCTCTCAGAATCAAGATGCTGCATTTCAAAGTGCTGATGCTCATTATGCACCAGAAGACAAAGCTGCTGGATGGATGAAACCTGTTGAAACACTCTGACTATTCTTAGATCCCCTAACACTCATATTTACCAACGCTCCTTAGATCAGCTACAAAGCAGCAATTAGAGCGTTGTTCTGGTTTTCAGGTCGGTAATCTGTCAATAACACTTCTGGGATTCACACTTTCTCACGAAGACTCGAAGATTCACATGTTTTATTTGTCATATGTTAAGACATAAGATATGGCAACTGAGTAATAATAATCCAGTTATAAATGTTAATAAGGTAATAAATGGATTTTGGTTCAGATACTCCAGAGGATATATGGTCCATTAGAGTGTCCACCTGATGAAGCAGAACCTAATAAACAGGTAAATCAAGTGTCCAGCTAACAAACCAAAAGTTATTCTCATTAATAGCTTATAGTTTATGTTTGAAGCAATGCTTATTAGCCTTTAATAAAACCATTAATTACAACTTATAAACTCTTTTCAAAACGTGATTTATAAGAAAGTTACACCAACATCTTATTTAGCCAAATCAGCAGTATGAAAAAGAACAGACTGCTGATAATCATAAAAACTAAGCTTATCCTTATAACGTGCCTTCAGGACTGATTACCTAGTATTTTTAAAACCCTGTAGGTGTATGATCAACAAAGTAAATAAAGTATCTTCAACTATCTTCAACAATAAAATGCTTCACATCAGCAATATAATTCCATAATGATATAGGCTACATTAGTGTGTCTGCACGGTTATTTAAAACAGGGTTTTGAAGCAGGTCCTCTGCTGATTTCACAGTATGAACAGATGCTGAGATCACCAGACTCAGGCCGACTCAGACACACTGAGAAAGGCGATGACGGCGAGAGTGAAATGTCTTTGCTTCAGGGTGATGAGCTTGTTTTTGTGTTATTTTGGGAGGAGCTGAGGCAAATGAGGGACTCCAGGGAAATAACACAAATGAAATTACGATGATGTGCTTACTGTAATTCATTCATTTCCTTGTGGAACTTGCTCCCGAAGAACGTCATTTCCCTTCATGCGCTTATTTACAACATCGGATTTGACAGACGTACCTGTTTTCCTAGTGCTCAGTGCACAAACAATTTAATTACTGCTCCACTGTAGCATCATAAAAAACATTGTACTCTACAAGATACGGTTGCCGTTGAATAAATATACAGGCACTGTCTCTAGAACGAGCGCCTTCAAAAAAGATTTGGAAAAACAAAGATCTCAGATGCTGGATATTTATGAACTGCAGGTCATCACCACTATCAGAATCAACCATCAGTCCAAAAACTGTCACTAAATGAAAACATAAAACATGCTGAATGTGCAGCTTCTCAAGCTTATGAGTGGAAAGGATCCTGAGTCAGCAACCATGATATGAATATGAATATGAATTTTTAATGGAAAATGGAAAATGTATCAGGGATGAGTGTATCTGAATGTTCACTCACTGTGCTTTGCCACCAAAGAATTGACTGTTTTTCAAATCTTTCCTGAGATATACCGAAACAAAAGCCCAGAGACTCACAAGCTGAAAACAATGGCAGTGGCTGGTAAACACAGGACAAGGGCTTTGAACTCATTTACCACACAGATTTATTCAGACTCAGTCACATGCTGATTTCAAACTCGCAGCAGCTGTAAATTCCTAATTCCTGAATTACAAAATGAAATTCTCAAAATGAAGCAGCTTCATGCAGAGACACACAAACCGGAAACAGCTTCAAATCCTCCAATTAAAGGCACCAGAAAGCCTTTTAAACATACCGGTGAGGAAATTACAAATAAATCATTTTATTAGAGAACCCTGTTTGAAGACTTTTTTTTTTTTTAAATTCTGCAGTAAATCATCAGACACAGATACCAAGTCCTCTCTGCAACTCTCTGCAACTGCAACAGCAAATAGATTGGGAATGTAATCAGTCATCGGACTGAACCACCTCAGCTCGGTTCCTTTAAACATCTACCTCAAGCCTTTCTCTCTCTCTCTCTCTGTCACCGTTCACCATCACTTTTGATCCGTCAGCCTCTCACCACTGAGATCTCTTCCCAGTAATTCACACTCAGAGACTCTCACTCAGTTTTAATGTCGTTCTGTCATTCACTGTCACTGAGCTGTCGTGGACACTCACTAACTCCTTCTCACAGATTCGTCTTCACTGTATCATTAACTCACACTTCTCTCTTCGCTCAGCTGGAGTCTCTGGTTGGGTAAAGGTCCTTTTTCATCCTTTCTTCCTGAATGTATGGTTTGTCACACTCTGCTTTAAGAACGTGTCCTTGCTTTACGTTTTCTCTGCTGAAAATTAAAAAGCTCATTATAACGATCATATAGATTTCTCTGTCTATATGATGGTACAGCTGATTGATGCTGGAACTGCATCACAGTGCACAGTTGTATTCTGACTGAATGACTGGATGGTCCAGACTATGAAAAGAAAAGAATCAAAGTTTTTCTCAAGTTCAAATTAATATGAACATTATACTCTAATATCAAGTGCAGTGACTGCAGTTTGGCTATGACAATGAAAAGTATGAAATTGTTGCAGCACAGCCACCAGCATGTTTTAAAGACCAAGTCCTTCTGATTTTAATTATTTGAGCCTCATTTACAGACATTAAATGGTTCCCAAGTTATGAACCGGAGAGGAGAAGGAAGGAAAAAAAAAAAAAAAAAAGCAAATGGCTTTCATCAGGTTCAGCTGGTTAAATGATCATTTATTCAAGCCCGAGGCACAGAGCATTTTGCACAAGTGATTTTTCGATCTTTTCTTCCCTCCTCCGTGGATCCAAGTCAGCTGTGCAACCGGAGCAACAGCTGATGTTCTTCGACTGCAAAGCTACACTTTCATCTTACAATTGGCATGTGCTAAATACAGCACATGCAAGGATGTGGCATGACAAGATAATCACTACTCACGTCATTAAACAGTATTTCATCTGAGGGTCTTGGGGCGAGCATTGAAATGTTCCAGATGCTTACTTCATATCTCTGTTATTGCAAACCTGTTAGCGCGAGCCAAACTGTAGATAAGCAGGGCTGCAGGTGAATTAAGTACGAGGACCTTTTCTGTTTCCTATCTCATTACCAGTCTTCAAGCTCCACACTACTTCCTGCTTTGGCTCTGAATGTAAACACCAAATGTTTGATTTTACATTACACTAATACAAAATGAGCACAAATTCAAAAAGATGTATCTGAAGCAGAATCTATAAGCCCACAAGTGTGCGCAAAATACCAACATGGCCTGAAAATGGCACTTCAATCTTTTTTTAAAAAAAGGAAAATGAAATCACATCACATCTTTGTTGGTCAGCTCTTAACCTTTTCCTCTGCCGCACATCCACGCTTGTTTGTTTTGCCGCTGTCCTCGTCTCTCCTCTTTCCCGCCGCCAGAGTAGCATTGACCTTTCTCTGAAACACTTCTGCTCTGTGAGCACAAATTCTTTTTTTGGTGTTATTTTTCATGGCTTTCAAATGTGCTTAACCGGAACAGAAAACCCAGAGAGGATGTCATTTGTGATCCATAAACAGGCCTTTGTACGGAGCTGGCACGTATCAGGGGAGAGTTTCAATAATCTGTGGACAGAGGAGATGATGAAGGGATGTAACTCACGTGTCATTTCACGGCACCTGTGCTTTTCAGGTTTAACCACCTGAGAAGCACCTCTGATATAAATAAACTGGCACCTTTATAGTAACAATGGAGACTTTTCAGACACTGTCTGTGGCTGTCAAACTGTGGTCACAGATACCCGCAACCCAAGCCATTTTTTTTGGCTTCAAGTCCATTTTCTTCTGAGATACACATGAAATTACATTGCCTGGGCTTTAGCTGGTGAAGTGCAGTGAATTTCAATTTCAATTCAGCAAATGAATGTGAGTTGGACTATCAGGGAGAAATCTGCAGAATAAGAGCTTTAAATACTACAATTATACCATCATGAGCAGCTGTGGCTCAGGAAGGAGAGCAGGTCGTCCACTAATCAGAGAGTTGTTGGATGATCCCTGCTCCCTCGTGTCACAGTTTCCTCGGGCAAGACACTGAACCCCAAATTGCCTCCGATGGTCAGGCTTGTACCTTGAACAGCAGCTTGCTGCCATCAGCGTGTGTGTGTGTGTGTGCGTGTGAATGGATGAATGAGGAGCAAATTATGAAGCACTTTGGATAAAAGCTCTGTATAAATGCAGCCATTTACCCTACCATTATCAACATCTGCATTTTCTTTGTGGAACTCCACTCATCTGCACTATACTATGCATACAATATACTGTAATAATAGTAATACTCACATGGCATCCCAGGTACAAAGTGTATTCTGACAGTGTGATTGCTGTTGTTTGTTATTGTCCATCCAAGAAAAATAATGAATGAATGAATGAATATACTTTGTGATTACTTCAAAAATAAACAGCAAATTGTACAGAGGATCCTAAAAGAGTCACACACTTAGTTTGTTCCGGGGCTCCGTGTTGGCTGAGAGGCCCAGGGCAGCTGTTTAGTTTGCTTACAGCTCAGCTTAGGGGCCACCTGTCATCTTTCCATTCAGCATCTTCTCCCTGTTTATTTCTCTTTTTGCCTCCCTCTCCTGGCTCTGTCTGTCTGTCTCTGGCCTTTGACACCGCTGGTGTGTTTTGTGGGCTCGCTCTGTATTCCAATCTGTGAGATCAGGACAGCTTGTTTTCAGTGCACTGATAAATCTATTCAACCTTAAATGTCAGGAAATGTCTGGCAGGTTTTTGCCCGTGGGATTCAGACACCAACATACAAGACTGAAAAGATTTTAATATATAAAAAAACAAGCTGCAATGGTTTTTTTTTTAATCTGAAAAACAGAGTGAGGTCCTCTGACTCACTGCAGTATTATTAAAAAATGTTTGGTATTAAAGAATCAACACCTGCATAGAATCTGGACAGACCCTGTTGGATCATGGGCTGAGACCAGCACCTGATAAAGGAAGCAGCTCACAGTCCCCCTGGTTGTTCTGGATCATGTGGTCTGTGTCTTACAGTGAGACCAGAGACCAATAATGATCTGTCTGACTTCTGAAGTCAGCGATGTGCCAGCAAGAGTCAGCAGGCTGATGCAAGTTATACTTTCAGAGGGCAATATTCCACCTTTGCCAGAGAGCGGGCAAATGTATGAAGCAAGAAAACTGGAGACGCGTAAAAGGCAGATTCACTTCGTCTGGTTTGCTCAGAATTCACAGTCGTCCCACTTCACTCCATGGACATGTCCTCTTCAGGTGTCTCACTTCAACCCATCACACTTCAGGCTTCAGGGGCAGAAACTGACATATAGGATGTGACTGACTGTTGAAGCAAGTACCCTCCTCAGACAGCGTGTGTGTGAGTGTGTGTGTGTGTGTATGTGTGTGTGTGTGTGTGTATTTGTCGCATGTTATGGAAACAGACAAACCAAACAGCTGAGTAACTATTGATGAGTATTTGCTGGGCTTTGAGGTAAATTAAAAGGAAACATGAGAGAAGATTGCTGCTGAAATTGAGGGCACGGTGGACACACACACACACACACACACACACACACACACACACACACACACACTAAATCACACACACACACACACACACACACACACACACACACACACACACACACACACACACACACACACACACACACACACACACACACACACACACACACACACACGCATTAAATCACACACACATGTGTGCGCAAGACATGATGAGTGACCTTTTCTAAAAGACCTGCTCAGGTGCACCTGCTCCATAATTGGAGACAGTCACAGGGGGGAGTCTGTGTGTGTGTGTGTGTGTGTGTGTGTGTATGGATTCATTGCCACTATGCTCATGACCACACAAAGAGCCAGAGCTCCTACAGTATTATCATCATCATCATCATTGCATTTTAACTGTTGGTAAATTCCAATATTTGAGAGTTTTTCTTCTAAATTTTAAAACTAGCCTCAGTCCTGACACTGAGCTGCCCTCCACACCTGTAAAGTTCACTGAATCATATACATAAAAGTGCAGTTTGACCCAGAAGGAAGAATTCTTTCTCCAGGATTCAGAAAAAAAACAAAGGAGGAGGGAGACGGAGATAGAGAGTTGATTACTGGTTCATATGAAGCGGGAGCAGACCCTCTCTGCACACCGTTAGCGGTTCATCATAACATGGCCAGGCTTTGCCAGGAGCCATGTTATGATGTATGATGATTTTGGAGAGGTAAACTGTTCCAGTTTATTTTACAATATTTATCAACACAACACTGCAGATTATCACACAGACAATACCTATAAATAACTCAGCTGGTGGAAAAAAAAAACATTTTTGCTGTTTGTGAGTATCTTCACAACAGGGCACAGTAAACTACTTTCCCTTGAGGTCTGACATTTATATATTGGAGCCATTGGTCAGAGCTGACCGCTGCGTGCATGCTGCAGCATGAAGCCAGTAGACATGAGGATTACAGACAGGTAGCCATCATCTCTGTCCACCCAGTGACCTTCACGGTGACTCAGGAAGTATTCTCTGTTTTTTTCTTAAGAAAGATCAGCTGGAATTTTTGTCAGAAGCAGCATGATGAGAATTTTTATGGATGCTGGATTTTCTTTCTTTGTTTTTCTTCCAAATTTCTACAACCTGTTATTTTTGTACAAATTTTACTCTGTAGCTTTACAGTTTGTATCGTAAGGTGTCGTTTCAAACTGGTTCGTGAACCTGACATTGGGCTCAGTGAACTTCAGTGGCCTCCCCAGTCTCCAGACCTGAACCCAGTAAAACATCTTTGGGATGTGGATGTGGAGCAGGAGGTTGCACCATGAATGTGCAGCTGACAAATCTGTGGAAATGATGAGATGAATCATGTCAAATCTCAAAGAAAGGTTTCCAACAGCTTGTGGAATCCATGAGAGTGAGGGTCACCCATCCTGTTAGAAGGGAGTTTTTTCTTGCCACTGTCGCCTTAAGTTCTGATCTGGGGTCAGGTTCTGGGTCTCTGTAGAACGCTTTGAGACAATTTTGATTGTGGAAGGAGATATATAAATAAAATTGAATTGAATTGAATTCTTAATAAAGTGCTTGGTGAATGGATCACACCATTATCCCTGTGCTTCAAAACCAAGCGAGGTACAACACGTTCATGATTACACATCACGTCACGTAATTACTGTGTTAATGTAAACACACGTAGCATGTAATGAGTTCTATAATAACTGAACAACAGCTCAGGGACTCTCCACTTGGTTTCTCTTGTTTGTCGTCTTTTGTTCTCCTCCTCATTTAATTTATCCCCTTCCTGTTTTCCTGCTGTTTATCTCCCTTTGTCTTTCCCTCCCTCTATCATTGTGTCAGTCCCTGCCTTTATCTGGCAAAGGGTAATTAAGACATAGGGCTGCACGAGAATATGTCACAGGAATTGTGGTTTAATGACCTAGAATTTGCATAATTTCTTTTAACAGTGAGGCTGCTCCATAGTCTCCTTCATCACAATATCTTTGATGTGTTGTTCAAGAACAACTATCTTAACATCTGCTTAATCCATACAGGCATTTGTTGTGTGAGTAAAGATAGAACCTCACTCCATATCCTCATATTTATTCACAAACCATCACTATTTCACAAAATACATGTCTGTAATTGGGGATGACAATGGAAGCTAGTCAGCGTGAGAGCTAACCAGTTAGTGACTAAGTTGACCAGCCGGTCTTACCTTTGGACCAAACATGTCCAAACAGGTTCAAAACCTCAGTCAGGCAGTATTTTGATAAACTGGCTGCATACTGGAAATCTGAAGGCTGAATTTAAAACTTTATTGGTGTCACAGCTGTAAAATGAAAACATGTATGAGTCTGGCTTGTATTTGTGCTGGTTGCTATTCAAGCTCCCAAAGCACCCTTGAAGAACACTTTTGGGCATTTGGACCATACTTGGCTAGATGAGGACTTTGAATCAAGTTTGGGCTGTGACCAATGAAGTCCACGAGAACACAGACTGAGAAAGTTCTTCACAGTCTAAAGACAGCTGAGGTCCCAGGGAGACACCACTGTCAATCAAATATGATCAAAACACATCCCCACAGTTCTGATGAAGAGTTGCTTATTGGAGTTTTAAGCCACTTCTCTGTAATTTACTTACATTGTCAAGAGTAAAGGGCAAATTGCCTCACTGGAGATTTTCACACAAATGAGTCCATGTGTTATACCTCAATGTGTCATTTCACGTACGTAAGTGGCCAGTTGTGGGTGAAAACAGTCACTGCAGTTGCAGGTTTTTAGTGTAATTTAAACTTTTTATTCTCATGTAATAGCTGTATTTTGTCACTGTGAAACTAAAATGACGACTTAGGAGGCATAATGTATCCTCTGGACAGAAATAACTCTCTAACTGTCCAGCAGCTTGGGCTATTTTCTGTGCAGCGGCCTGACCATTAGGAACCTCTCTCTCATCTTAAGTGCTGACCTTTTTCTTTTCTCTCTGGGTAAAATCAGATGCTCTGCAGTCTGCACCCAGCAGAGCTGAGAGCACATTTTAGTTATAAAAGACGGGGAAAAAAAGGGCAAATAATTCTAACCATTACCCAAACTGTCACTTTTGAAAATATGTTTCAGTAGTACGGTAGTAACAGCAGGCACAATTTCCAGCACTTCCCACACGCATCTGCCTTTTCTCTACGTCCCTGTCTCTCACTCTCTGGGTTTTGCTTTCCTTTTTTTGCCAGCTCTCAGAGCCACAGATGGGAACATCTGAGGAGGAGGAGAAGGAGGTGAAGTTCAAAAACCAACCCAGATGAGAAATGTGAGAAATTTTTTAAAAAAATGAAACAGAAACTTTGGTCTGACATCTGAAAGATATTTAAGACCTGGAAACTATGCAGGCAGCAGTTGTGGATGACTATGACTGTTTCTTTGTCCACAGGATTTTTCTGCTTGAAGTTTGCTGAAATCAGGCTGCACTATCTGTCTCACCTGGATATGATAGTCGTGGAGCCTCAGTGTGTTAAATAATGAGGGATGCCACAAACGTCCATCTTCTTATGACATAAACACCATAAATAATTTCACTCTTCTCTTTTTCTTTCTCTACAAACATTAAAAATCATTAAACATGTTACTTGCTCATTTTGTTGGCCTTATTTATTATGCACCAGGGTTTTTTTCTGCCAGATTGTCTCCCTCCTCAGTTGTTATTTGTTGTCATCTTGAATTATTTTACAAGAGTTGTGTAATTCATTATTGGTTCACTCTGACAAAACACAAAATTGAGCTGTGTGTCTCCTGGGAGCTTCTTTGCAGCACACTTTGCAGATTTTCCTCAGTTTCTGTAAAATGTATGAACTGCTTTAGTGGTGACAGTAAAAGAAAATTCTTAACTTGCTCAGCAAAATGAAAGCAGAAGCTTAGCAATGAGTGTATGTACAGAATCAGTGACTACACGAGTTCAAATGAACTTTTAATGGTCGCAAAACAGCAGGAGCCTCAGCTGGTGTGCCGCACAGTTTCTTCAGTGCTGTTAGAGATAAAGGAGTGAAACTAGAGTTGGAAAGGGCTTATCAAGCTCCCTCTGAGGCCTCTGCGCTTATTTATCACTTGCTCTTTCAAGCCTCGGTGGTCTATTTTGAAGCTAGACGTTGCTCAGTCGAGTGGAAACTTTAAACTACGGCAATTCTCCTGCGTGCAAAGCAGAAATAAAAAGCTGGAAACCCCAGATGTTTGCCCTTGAGCCAGAAATGTCAAACTGCCTCCATGGGGCATCCTGACTTGGTGTAATTCTGTCATAGTGCTACAAATAAAAATGTCAAACTTTAAAACCGGTAAGTTGGTAGTCTAAGCCATACCGGTCTCTGTGAGGCTGTTGCCTGGTGGCGGTGCCTTGAGCTAAAATCTAACATCAGTATGCTAACATGCTCACAATGACAATGCTAACATGCTTGCAGGTATAATGTTTACAATACTCCATCTCAGTTTAGTGTGTCAGCATGCTAACATTTGCTAGCACTGTCAGAGGATGTCCAAAAGAGCAGGATTCATAAAAGGAAGACCTAAAGACAGGAAGGAGGGATAGAAGCAAACTATCTGATGGAAGGAGTGAGGGAGGCAACATCCACAGAACTTCATGTCACAGCTTCTTTCTCTCTGTCACACTTTGTGTTTCCACAACCCTCCACCTGACCTCTGTCTGTCTGTCTCTCAGAGTTCAAGTGTTAGGCTTTCAAAGACCCTCTCTCTCTTTCAGGGACCTTCCTAAAACTGTGTGTGTGTGTCTGTATGTGTGTGTGTGTGTGTGTGTGTGTGTGTGTGTGTGTGTGTGTGTGTGTGTGTGTGTGTGTGTGTGTGTGTGTGTGTGGAGTATTTGATTATCATGATCGGTGAAGACTCGGCTGTAGGGCTTCTAACCCTCCAGCATTTGAATATCAAGGGCCGTAGCTTATGAAAACAACCTTTGATGAGCATGAGTGTGTTTGTGTGTGTGGATTCATGCATGTTTACTTGAAAATGTCACTCATTAACCATTGTTTGTCTTTATGTATGCACATGACCATCCAAGAAACGCTTGTTATGAGCCCTGTGCTCATATGTATCTTTCTTTTGTGATGCAAAATAAAGATTACGACTTAGATTTCAGGTGTATTTAGATTAGTTGAAGTGTGTACTTAACTGATGATGTTGCTGCCCTGGTGAAAACAGATATTAAAACAGATGGAAACAATGCTTTGACACGTACACATGATAAACAACTTTGCATTATTTTTGGCTTTTCAGTTTTGAAACCATTTCTTTTCTTCAGAGCAGAGGTTCCTTCTTTCTGGGGCAGATACATAAGTTTGATACATTATTCAGAGTCTTTGCTCAACAGGATGCCCAGAAAGTCATTAAAACATCCCACCGCTTGATCTAACTGAACTTCTGATAGATACGTGGCTCTTTGAAGAGCCAGTGTTCAGTATAACATGAATTCTTTAGGCAGTAAGGAACAAATTAACATCAGCTTTTCAGCTCTGATAAGGTGAACCACGTCTGCCATAAGGAAAATCACTGGTCTTATCAGTGTATTGCAAATGCTTTGTACTTTGACCTAATTAAAACGCATGTAATATTATACACAAACCGGATTCATCTTTACGTTATGAACATACTGTCTGAAGTAGCTTTCACAAATAATAACATCTCATTTTTCTTCTACTCCATTCACATGTGTCTCTTGAAATTTGATTTTGACACGTATGATAAAATCTGAACGGCCTGTTACAGATTTTACACTCGGGTAGACATGCAATTTATTTCTGTTATGAGTGAGACGGAGACCTGAGGAGATGTTCTTTAAGTGGAAAATAACTAACTTGTGATCTTCATCAACCTCAGGCCTCCAACATCTCCTCCCTCAGTCTGCCGTTTGAAGTCTGCTATGTGATGTATTTCAATTAGAGCCCCGGGGTCCTTTGATGCCGTGTCCCACCGGGATGAGTTTGGGTCGAGTGTGTGACTTTCAGTGCAGTGCATGTCATCGCTCCTCCCTTCTCCAGACTATCTGTCTTATCTGTAACTTTTAGCTCAAAGGAATAAAAAGACTTAGGTATCAGAGAGGAAGGGGAGACAAAGAATGGCTTCTATTCAGTCTGAAAAAAAAAAAACAATGAAAAAAAAATCTAACTTTTGAGTTCAGCTTCTGCTGATTTTTCTTTACCTGAAACAGAAAGAATAATAATGTTCATAAAAGATGCAGGAACCCTCAGCCCCAAACCCAAACCTACTGTCGGACGATCTCTTTGGTTCATGAAATTGCACTGGAATATCTGAAATGACATACTGTGCAGCCCATTTATGAGCAGAGAGGCACGGCAGTATTTCTGACATGTCAGGAAATTTAACACAAGGCAGGCTGATTCCAGGCAGTTTTGATTGATTAGACGGCAGATTTGATGGAGGCAGGGTGATCTTTTTAGCGGCTGGTCAGTTTCATAGAGACTGAGCAACTGGTTTCAGATTGGTTTGTAAGGAGCACAACAACATACAATATGTGACAATCACATGGGGCGATCTGATGAAGACAGGGTGACGTTTCAGGCCCACACAGTGATTCTGCCTGGTTGACAGTATGATTTGACAGAGACCAGGGAATATTTCTGGGATGACCGCTCTGGTCAGAGGTTGGTTTGCCTGGGGAACAACAGGGTTTGTGACATTTAGGGCGATTTGATAGAGACAGGATGACATTACTGGCATGCATGCCAGTTCTGACAGGGCTGTCATGACTCAGGTTAAGAGGACTCAATGGCACGAGTCAGTGACACTGTCAGTAACAGTTCACCCTTATTGACGCTGAGCAGGCAGAAGAGAAGAAGGGCATACAGTAGGTTAAGTCAGGGCATGTGCAGTAACAGACAGGATGGTAAACCGGGCAAAAGGAGCGAGCAAAAGGCAAAATCCAAAAACAGGCATGTGGTCAGAAACACGCAGGTAAAAACAAGAAAGAAAGACTGGAAAATCACAGCATGAAGAGCACAGCAGACAAGCTGTCAGGAAACGAGTGGAAACGGGCCAGTTTAAGTACTAAGAGCTGATTAGAGAATTGGGAACAGGTGAGTAGGTGGGTGGGGAAGAGGCAGGTGGCTGAAAGGCAGGAAAGCCTGGGTTACTGCAGGGCAGGGGGGCGTAGCAGGGTTTGAAATAACATGAAAGTTCATAACATGGCAAAGGGAGACAGATGTCAGTCAAAAAATATTCAGGATCTCTCCTCTTACGGTGTCAGACATCAGCTGTGTGACACCCAGAACCCAGTAACGCATCTGTAATGATGGTTGGTTCCATCAGTTTCTTTTAAAAACACATTTCAAAGAACTGTGAGGATATTAGAGGAGACGAGAAGGAGTATTGAATGGTCTGAGCAGCCCAGGATAAAAAGAAGAGAAAAACAATACACCACAGGTCCATTGATTTTTGGATTGTTCATTTCTTCTTACGTTACATGTACTTGGGAGAAATTGATCGCTCATACAGGGCAATTCATACTCATCTATTATCGACGGGTTCAGCTGCCAAGTCTCAGCTGAGACTCTGCAAACAGCTATTAAACACAAAATGATTCTCAATTGTGCGGAGCTGCACAGCTTTCTGAAAACCATTTAGCACCAAGTTTTGTAAGTTTATTTTTTCAGATTGGTGAAGTAGGACATAAAGAGAAAGCAACAAGGAAAGAAAAAAAGAGGACAAAAAGAAGAAAAGGAACATAGTCAGAAGGAAGGAAGGAAGGACAGAAGTAGGATGAAGGAAAGAAAGAAAGAAAGAGATTAACAGTCTTAATCTAGTTGAAAAACTGTGCCTGGAATTTCTGATTATTATTCCAACATTACACTTTTTTGAAACATATTTATTTTATTACTCATTTCAGCTGTTACATAAATATGAGGAGCCTATTATGTATTTTAGAAAATGTTTTTGCTGCCCTCTGGTGGTTTAACCTCTCATTTTGCTGTAGTGATGTACAGCTGTATTCCAGCACTCTGTGGTATCACTGTTGGGTGTGGTTACAACACTTTTGACCACACCCAGCGTTACTGATGGGTCAGAAGTGAAACAGGTGTGCTGAGCTTTAAACCAACAACTAATAATGAATAGTGCAGCTGCTGGTGCTTGGTTGATGAACACTGATCTGTTCGGGGGCCTGTTCTTGGATTTGCTGTAATCACCGCTGCTCCCTGACACATGGATAGGCTCAGGGTTGTTTTTGTTTTGTTGGATATTTTCAGTCTGTACGTTCTGTACTGACGGATTTCAGGGCTTGCGTCATCCACATCATTGTTTCTGAAAATAAACAAAAAGTCAGTCGCTAGCTCGCGATCTATCTCGCACTATTCTTTTGTCTGTGAATCATTTCAGGTCATTAAACACTCAGGGCATCGCTGTCTTTCACTGAGACAGGATCACTCATGACAGCTGTAATTATACCTTCACTCAGAATTAGATTGTAGGGGAAAGGTTTCATGCTGTGGTCAGAGTTCATCTCAAACCATGATAGCCACAATTACTGAATTGAAAATAAGCCACCTGTGCTTCTCTGTGTCTCTCACTGTTGCAGGTTATCTCCATTTTAATTTTCATGCTGTAATGTTCAAATTAAAGTGCAGCAGAGCACTCCAGGGTTGACAGCAGGGCGAGGATACAGCCATAATGATCTGATGACGATCAGCTGCCCACATTCAGCTTTAATTGTTTTTCACTGAGGAGCGTCTGAGTGTAGAGAGCTGGTGACACGTCCAGCTATGACAGATACGTAAATTCTGAGAGGAGCGTACCAGCGGCAGCGGCGTACTGCACCTTACGACAATTGGTTGTGATTCACTGCTTGCACATACGACCTGTGAGGTCATTTTTTTACAGGAGGACAGCCTCTACATTTCATGGGGACAAAGAACAATGTCAAATCTGTCTGTTCAGAGATGGATCAGTGGGACCACAAGTAACCAGCTGAGTTACAGAATACTAAATCTCAGCCTGCTCTGGCCCATAGATGGCTGCCAGACTGATACCACAGGCATGCTGATAGAGCTATAGTGATGAGAGAGAGTAATTATTTACATTTTTTTAAACTGCATATCTAAGGTTTTGTCTCTATGTAAAACCACTTGCTGTTGGCATCTGCATGCTGGTGTCCCCCGTGTGTTTCTGTAGGTAATGAGAACACAGCAGCAAAATATCCCAACAGGTTCTTCATACCATGGGAATCGTTTCGAAATCAGTGGATAACCAGGTCACTCATCCCCAATCGATAGTTTGACTCCTTCTGGAACAGGGGCAGATAAACAAGACCCATGTAAGTCAAGCTGCCCTGCTGTCAATTAAATAGGATTTACAGGCATTTTGTAAAACCAGGTTAAAGAAGCTTACAACATGCAGGCAGGGGAATGGATAGTAACATGACTGTGTGAAAGGTGTGTGCACTGCATGTGAGTGTGGTTAAATGAAAGGCAAGTACATTTTTCACCAAACACCTGCTGGGAACAGCTCCAGCCACAGAGCAGGGGTGTGAATTTCAAAAGAGCAAACTGTCACATTGAGTGTATGCGAACCTGTGCGACATGTGTGACTTTAAAAGATCGAATTTACACCAGATGTGACTTGTCAACGGCACACAAGTGACCATGTGTCCAATCTTCACTGATTCTGACTTTAGGTACAAATTCTCCTGAACATGTATTGTTGTTATATTTAGTTTTAAATTCTGTATATTGTGAGATTAGTAGTTGAAAGAGAGCTGCAGAACTGAAAAGGCAGCCGCTGGAGAAAATGTCCAGCCAACTATCTCCAGGAATCATGTTAGGATTTGAAGATTAGTGACCAATGTCAGAGCAGTGAGTAATGTGACGCTTACATAATGAGACGGAGGGTTAAGGTAAAGAGGTCATGGTGACGAATAGCTGTGCAGCATGACTGACACTAGTGCAGGAGCTTGTATCTTGTGTGTTGGGCTCTGAGAGCTGCCAAAATGTGGGTGACCTACAGCTCAGTGCTGAGCCTGAACACATCCTGAGCAGACAAAGATGATGCTGCTGCTCTGCCAACATGCTGCCCACACAAACACTGTGCAGACAGCATTACGTTTACCAAGTCACCAGAGTCATGCCTCCAAATGAAATCCAGCATCTGCGTGTCTGAGTCAACAGGTAATAACATGCCAGTGTTGTGTTTGCAGCTGGCTGCAGTGTCCCAAAATGGCCAATATGTATGATCTATGAATAATGATTTAAGCTGTCTGACCCAACTATATCCGACGTGAGAGCACTGTTCCCCTCCAGGCATGTTTTTCTCAGGAAAATTGCTTTGAATAATAATTTGTGTCTAGTGCTGGTGTGGTTGTTAAAAAAAAAAAAAAAAAAAAAAAAAAGCGAGTGGAGGGGGGCAGAGTAAGAACATTAAGGTTATCCTTGGGAGGAAGAACAGCTACTGAATTCAGGAACGGTGCATCACCAGTGTTGAGAGAAAATAAAGCCCCTTTGAATAAAACAGTCCTGAACAGCTCTGCAGCTGACCCCTGACCTGCCTGTGGGTGGTAGCATCAATAACAACATTAAAAACCATACAAATACTCTGCAGGATGTATCTGTGCTTCGGTTTCTTGTCAGAAAAAAAAAAAAAAAAATTACATGGCCTACAGAGAGTAATAATTGAAAGCTATTGATTCAGAATCCCAATATTCCAAATGATGGAACCTGGAACGGGAGAACCAGGAGCAAGGCAACCTTGTCATGTTCAGAGTTCATCAGGTTTGTTGGATGATAAAAGACCCGCTTCCACTATTGATTAAATACTAAGATTCACCTTCGGAACAAAAACCAATGACCTTCATTTGGACTCCAAGATTTGATTGACTTGGAGATGAATACCAGGTCTGCCATTTGCCACAATCAAAAAACGATTGATGCTTCTGTATGGGTTACAAGAAGCTAATTCTGAGGTCAGAGAGTTCAGTGGATGGATGGATGGATGGATGTATTGTTCATACCAGCCTCTGGTATCTTGCAGTATACCATAAGCCTCAGGTGCGATCAGGCGAGATCAGTATGGTAAATGTTATGTGAATCAGCATTTCAGCATTTTCAGTGTGAGGATGCTAAAATGAGTTTAACAAAGCTGAACAAGGAATAGTTTGTGAGCACAGACTACAGGTCCCACAGAAAGAACCTCAACAAACTCATATGTTCTCTTGTCGAACTGTGATGTTTGGCCCATGAATGGCTAGGGCTTATGGGAAATGGTGTCCATCAAAAGACACTAAAAACATAATTATTAAACAAATAAAACAAGACATTTGGTTGTGAAATGCTGAACTTTGGTTATGAACGTTGCTACATATACATCTAATACAGTTTTCAATCATTAAATAGATGAGGATTTTATGAAATAAAATCTGAACCCGTAAATTTAAGCTAAAAAACACATTAGGCTCTTTTCAGTTTCATAATATTGAAAATAGAATAAAATATTTTTAAACGATAATGTTATAAAGAGTCTCTCTGAGCATGTGCTCCATTCACTGTGTGGAGGCAGAGCTTTACCACAGCACTGTCACAAATGAAGGCTTTTAATCATAGAGTGCATTTACAGTCAACTATAATTTAATATAATCAAAGGTCTCTCTGTTTTCTGTGAAACATGTCGAAGTCTGATGTTCACACTGACAGAGCAGCGTGACCCATAAATCGTTCTCACTGATCCGCCGGTGCATCCGTACATGCTTCAGTGCCTCCTCTGCAAAGGATTACAAGCTTAGGTAGAGATTTTATCTTGAACACAGACATCTACAGGTGGAGCTTCTATATTTTACAGCACATTTTCTTCACTGCCGTGACAGGTGTGTTTTTCCGGTTTTTGCACTGTCAATACAAACGAATGGCTAAATATGATTCATTAAATTGTGAGTGTAACTGCCCTGTCAGAGTGCAGTGATTTATCTGTTGTTCCATCTGAAAGCCCTGCTATACTCAAGGCTATTTATAAAAGTCTCCCTTAAATCATAATATTTTTTACAGTTTCACACCTCTAACACAACCAGGAGTGTTGTTCTAATTTACCCCACGAGCTGCTACATGTTAATCACAGGCATCGATCGTGCAGGCCTTGAGGCAGGGAGGCAAGTAATTGAATGCCTTGATCTTTGTTTACAACAGAGATGGAGTGAACAAGTCTGCAGGGGTGAGGGGAGCCTAATTTGTACTGTCCTTATACACACACACAGACATGACATGACTCACAATCATATATGCACAAAGGGATTGTGGGCAAACACGGAAATTCTTACACAAACACACCTCTGGTATTGTAGGTAAACAGGAACAGAAGTATTGAACCACATGAAGGCGGTGGACTAAATGCACAGACACAAAGGGGTGCGCACACACACACACAAACACGCACACACGCACACGCACGCACATCCCACAGGAAAAGGTGAATAAAGGGAAAGGCAGAAAAATGAACTTCCAGGAGCTGTGTTTACTCATTAGCTTGAGCTGAGCTGGAAACCAAACACCACATCAATATAATTCTCAGTTTGTTTAATATAAGAATTTAAAGTAACCTGTAAAGTGACTGATGAACATAAACACTGAGACTTAAGGTCAGACACTGAGCTGCATCTTTCTTTTACCTGAACTGAAACTGAAAAGCTTGTACAACCGTGTGACGAATGAGTTACTGAAAGGCACTTCGAACACAGTGCAGCTGCAGAAGGAGTTATTTTGAAAGGTGATGGTGTTATCACTGAACACTTCTGCTCAGTGGTAGCATCAGCCTCGATTTAATCAGTCAAAGAGATGAATGAAAGTCTGGAACACACAGATCTGACACATTCACAACATTTGAGAGGTCAAATGAGCTCATGTGATGTGCTGACTATAGCCGCTGACGCTACGCTAAACCATCACAAGCCTAACTCACAAGTCCTCTGTCCTCACAGAGACAGCAGCTATAGGCTACAGGCACGGTGAAAATGTACTTTGCATTCAGTCTCAAGCACCTGCTGTCACAAGATTAACAAACTTCAAAACATCTGGGAAATTATTTCTGGAGGCTGGAATTCTTCTTCAATTAACTTTCCCCCCTCGTGTTTAATGTTTTTCTTATAAACAAATGAAGTAAATTTAAATGTGTGGAATAACTGATGGAGCAGCATGACTTTCCAAACCCTGTATTTACGGTTGGAACCTGAGGCCAGACTGCAGAGAAAGCATGATAAGCTCCAGATCTTCCTGTGAGGAGATGATGAACAAGTCTTAAGGGCGTTATAAATAAATCAGAAGCAGAGATGCATTTTTCTTACACACAGAGGAGGCGTGTACCATGTGAATTTAACAACACAAGACATGGTTGTTAAAGTGACAGTTAATGTGTCCATGTACTGAAAATGACTTGTATTTAGCTGCTATATTTATGCAGGTTTTCAAAGCTGACGTGGGGCCAGCACATTTGTGTTCTCCGTCTGTCAGAGTTTATCAGGCAGTTCATCAAGAGGAGAAATCATTGACGAGAAGCTGTTTCTTTAAGCTTGTCTGGCTCTAATCAACCTGCTCCACATGGTAGAGTTCCAATTTCCTTCTCTATTTAACTCTGTCTCTGTTTCTACTTGACTGTCCTCCCATGCTATTTTTAGTTTTTTAGTTTAGTTTTTAGTTTGTATGGGACTGTAACTCATTCACGAGCTCAGAAACTTACATTCACATTTAGCAAACTCCAGTTCTAGATCAACCATCCTGCAGATTTTGTCCCAAAGTTTGGCGACAGACCGAGAGCTGAGAGAAGAAGATTCCCTGTGGATCGTGTTTTTCCAAGTATGAATTAAGAAAAGTGTCACTGACTCTTTTCAAGGTAAACAATGGTTAAAAAAAAGATAGTTTGTGAGGATTGTAGCATAGAGTTTGCAGCTCAGACTGACTGGAAAGAGTTTTGTAGATGAAACCTTTGTGCCTGCTGTATTAGATAAAAAAAAAAAATCTATGACTTCAAATGATATGTACAATATGAAAAAAGCTCACTTTTCCACTGCTCCTCACAGCAAGGAAGCTCTTATGATCATTATTAACACCTCAGCCAATAACCATTCAGGTGAAAAGGCTGAAAAAGGAGAACCTGATTATTGCTGGGAGCACAGCAAATAACTCTCCGCTGCCCTTTTTCCTGACATTTTTCATAATTTGTTTTTTTCTTCCGTTTTCTCACAGGGGACACTCTGCCCCCCACCCTCAGACTTATTACAACCAACATTCACGTGCATTATTCCTAATGTCGCTGAGTTGTAGCACATCAAGCTGCAACAGCTTATTAAAAGGGCTGGGTGGCTTTTGTTCGCTGCCAGAGCTCATTCAACAACAGGATATTGATCACACAAAGCCTGGTGACATGTGCCACGACACCATCGGTGTCAGCATGGCGGGGTCCAGGTAGACGACATGCTCCTGGATCCTAATCGCAAAAAGGAATCAAGGAAAGAGAGGGAAAGGACAGAAAAACAGAGAGAGAGAGGTCTCCTCTCCCAGGTCTCATTTCCACTTTTCAGAGCCCTTCCAATATTCATCCATAACTTTAAGGAACTGGTGATTAAACATTCACTGTGTTGAGCCTTATAAGTCACAGCAAGAGGAGAAAAAGTTTCTCCAAGACGCTGTTAGTCCACATGAAACACGAAATGCTCTCAGTGAGGCATGAATGCAAAATGTAAATTAAACATTTACGGCCTGTCTAACTTGTCTGTGAGTCACACGGTCACACTCTCTGCTGTCAGGCTCATGGAAGGGCTTATAATGAATATCTTTAGCTGTAAGTACTTTTTTTTTAATTCTTGGAGGCTTGACAGATGATTTGGCCCATGGTCCATTTCTGCAGGAAAGACGTCAGCAGATGGTTTGAACTTGAACGTTTTCACTCATTAGGAATTTATTTACACAGTGGCAGCAAAGGATGTTACATGAAAATCTCATGAGGTTAAAGTGGGTTGATGCTTTTGGGGCTGACTCGCTCTGAATGACAGACTACAAATGGACTTGAAGTAATTTGCTAGTTTAGAACACTGAGGCTACAAACAACACTTTCTGTAGGAGACAGTGTCAAACCAGAACTTTCATTCATTCAAAAACAGAATCTGGTGTAAATACATAAATATCTTGTCCTCTGATTTAATGCAACCTCCACGTTTTCAACTGTAATTCCTTATATTTTAGCAAATGCATTAAACAAGACTTTCCTCTGCCTGTAAACTGTGAATTGAGATCTGTGTATGTGTGAGATCAAAGTTTTTCACATGTTAAACTCGGTGATAAGAAAGAGTCAGAAGCAGCACAGACATGAAGTGTGTGAACTGATTTACCACATGTTGAACCACTTTGTCCTGGAAGCTAGAGGGCGTGTTGTTACCTGAGTGGCGATAAACTCGGCAGAAAACAACACGACAATGTTTAGGCCTTTTCACCAAAGCAGCATCAAGCTTTTAGCATGTGGATGTTTCTGTGACGGTCCTCATTTGAAGCCCACCAATTACCCTGCTACCAGTGAGTGGGACCAGGAGTGATGCTGGTTTAAATGGCGAACCTTCAGCCTGGCCCCACAGCGGCTGCTCATCCATCAGCTGAAAATCAATTGTGTGTCAATTAGCAGAGGGGCCAGTGTGTGTGTGGAAGGGTTATTTTGAGAGACAGAATGTTAATGAATCAATTTCGAATGCAGGATCGGAAACGGCTTACACTGCTTCACAAACCATCACAGGTTTCCATGTTCTGGGGTCTCAGGTGCAGTTCATTGGTTTGTCTGTCAAAAACTTGCGTCTAAATTATCCAGGATCTGACTGGACCACTCACAGAGTTGGTCAGAGTTGTGTTAATCTAGTAGTGTAATGGTAAATGCCAAAACTTGGCAATGTTACGCAGTAACTGTTGGATAAAAACTGTTCTTAAATCTGTCGGTCCTTGTTTTGATTTCATGCACTGAGTTTACATGCTGATGCTGCATGTGATGGTAAAGTATAAAGAAAAGAGAAAAGAAATGAAATGAAAATGCTTTTTTGTTTTGGACTTTTTGGACTGGTTTTACCCAGGAGCTATAATGATTCACCTGCTATCCAATTGTGCATAAAATGCAGCAGTGGTTTTATAATGGCTTTAATGGTCCTAAAATGTCATTTTAACTTCTGCTTTGTTAGCGCAATGTATCTCTTAATGCTAAGTACGTGACATTTTAATCTACTCTGGTATGTTGTTTCAAAGATTTACAGTCATTTTTGAAAATAGTTTGTCCTCCAGTGAATATAACACATAGCAGATATCGTATCTACATTATGTTTTATATTAAACCCTAAAGATCAAAACATTAACACTGATGGATCCAATAATAGCTGAGGAAAGATTTTTACTGCAGATCATAACCTTATTTCTCTCTTTCCACTTTGACAGCTTCTGTCTGACGTTCTCTTCCTTTTTACTGTATATGAGCTCACACTGAGCTGTGGGAAACTCCTGCTCCACAGACATGGACACTTTCATGACAACATGAGGGAACTGAGGACACCATTTTGGATTTTCAGGCCTCTTTTGGGTTCTTGGTAAAAAAATTTCACTTGGTTGGTCTCAACTTGTTTGCTTCCTCTGATATATGATGTAGTGACTCAGCGTTAAGAGAAGAGCCCCAATCATATCTGACAAATATCAAAGAAACTGAATATTTTTTCATCAATTTATGTCCGAGTGAATGATTCTGTTGTGCAAACAGACACAGACAGAGTTACAAACAATATGAAAAGTTAACTGTCTGCTGATCATGTAGCACAGGGAGACAAGGACCAGTTCAGTGATCAAAACCTGAGAGTCAAAGATTAGAACGCACCGTTCTACGTGGCCAGAGAACGTGATTGACCTCACAGACTGAAACAACAACAACCTGGCGACGAGTGGATGGAGCACCGGGGCTGATTTACTGCCGAGCTGATGAGTAGATGGTTCGCAGGTGTGCAGGCTGATCAGCAAACAGGGAGCGATGAGCATGAGAGGAGCGCCACACCCACAGCACATACACACACACACACACACACCCAGCCACACACAGACACACAGACAGGTAGGGAAACATGGAATAAAAAGGAGGCACAGCTGTGACTAAGTTAACAATAAAGTTAACAGACTAGCTTCACCACTCAGAAAACAGAATTACGACCAAAACTTGGAACATGACAGTAAATTCTTGAACTTCTGATCTGAAAGTCTGATAAGTAGCTGTTTTTTTTAGGAGCTGTGGTTGAAAGTGCTGAAAAAATAAAACTCTCTGGCATTTAGTTCAACAGGTGAGTGTCTTCAAGTATCTTTTGTTTGCAGGAACAGGAAACAGGAAACATGGGGAGAGTTGCTTCTTTACACACCCAGCAAACACGAAGCAACATTAGCATTCAGCTGGAGTCATGTTTGTGTCCACCAGATGAAATGAAGTCCAATAGTCTCTCATTTTCACTCTGGTTTGATGTTCTCCAACTCCCGAGAGGAATATCGGACTCCTGAGCTGCTAAATGCTCCACCATGTTCAGACCAGGGCAGATCGAGTACAGATGGTTCATCAGGGAGTTGGTGCTGAAAACAGCTGCTGCGTCTGTACTAATGAGAACAGTGAGGCTCAACTAAAACAGTAAAGCTGAAGCTGAAAGCCGAAAAAATAAAATAAAAACAGTGAGGTGAAAGATGCTAAAAAGCCCCATCAGGCTGAGGTGGACTGCAGAATCAGATGATAATTGTTTTTTTTATTCCATTGTTAATGTTACAGTATTGAGTAGAGCAAATTTATCTGCTCATTATCTAGAAAATAATATTTAGTGTTTACTATAACTATTAAATTACTATTAAATCACTGCATTAAATTACTATAACTTTTTAAATTAAACTTTCCATATACTGCAGTCAAATTTTTGATTTTTTACCTTGTTATTAAGATCTGAAGCAGGAGTGTGCAGACTTTTCTGTTCAAGCAAAAAGATGAACGGAGTCGTGACGAGCGAGAGAAAGCTGTGCGGACATCACTCTATCACCGTCTTTTATTAAGAAGGTTTCTGTTTTATATTTGTCAAGGAGAAACACCTTGAAGCCTCCTGTCTCCTCCAATGACCTAATCTTTTCAGAGCTCTTTGTCTCATATTATTTTTCAAGTTTCAAGTTTTGGAACTACGAAAAATGCCCGAAGACATTCTTAGAAAGTTTTTCAGTCTATTATTAAGATAATTTAATTTTCAAGGTCCTGCTGTTTTATTAGTTCATAACACTGAGAGCGAGATGGAAGATGGGCGAGAGGGTGGCAGCTATATTTGATCTAAAAGCTCTTTGTCTCCTGTTATCAGGTGGGAACAGAATCCAAAAACTTTAAATCTACCTTTGAGATGATTTTTATATAAACTGGAAAGAAGGCTGAATGGGAATCGATCGCTCTCATTTTCTGCTCTTATCAGTCGCTGATGCGGTGGAGTAGGAGCAGAGCCTTCACGAATGTGTTTTATTGTATTTATAAAAACTTTTGCAGAGTTTTATCCGTCAGTGGAGAGCACAGTCTGTCTTTTCATCCTGCAAAGCAGCTGCTGACAAAGCCTCTGCTTAGCAGTTATTTACATTGAAAACTGAATATGAAAACCAAATGATAACAGTCTATTCAGGCTTGAATCTCTTGTGATCTGAAACTCTCAAACACCACTAAGAAATCATTTTTACTTCAAACTTTCAATTTTGTGGATAATGTCTCATCACGTTTCTCATTCTTGTACCTGGGGAAAACCCCTATTGCTCTCTAGCATTTACTTCTACCTTATTTTCTCTATATTAAAGAAGCTCTGCCTCGAGTTACTATGAAATGCTTTACTAGACCGTTGTTTGTGATATTGGTAATCTTAAAACTGATCACTGAAGAGATGAATGTTGTATACAACACTGATTCTATAAATTCAAGCAACCTTTAAAGTAATGGTCCACACTACAATCAATTATAGATGATGACCTCAAAACATTTAGATGGTACTGAATGTTAGGCCGTGATGACTGAAACATATTCAGGATAGAAAAATCCGAGGGGTTAGACGTGTAAAGTTAGTCTTCCTTCTGTGTTCTCTATGTCCTTTGAATGTTTCTACTGATGAGTACAGAGAAAGACGTAACCCGTCACACTGTGAGTTAGTGCAGGTTCCAGTCCTGTCTTTTGGATTTTGGTGGAGGGGTTTTAACCTGTTGATGGTGCTGGATGAAACACTAAGGAGCTGATAATCCATGCAATGGTTGTTGTGCAATTTCACTCAAAACCATAAATGTCAGCCTCATGGTGGCGCTAGAAGAAAAGTCACAGAAATTTACGTCAAAATGTCTGAATGTCTGGAAACTACAAATGCTTGTGAAAATATTTGTTCAACTCATACCTGATGAGACATCTCACTGGATAAATGAAAACTCTGACCTGCTGATGGTTCTAGATAAAAGTTAGGAAATCATCAGAGTTATTACACCTCCTCTTCTGGGCACCACGGATACGGGCATCATAGGAGGACAAACCATATTTAAGTGTGGAGCTAAGTCGTGGACTGACTGACAGAGCAACACTGTCTTCCATAGAGCCTGTAACTATATTTCTATTTTTCAAATTAAAATTGAGTTAGCAGTTGTAGAAACTGGGCTCCTTCCTGGTTGATTTAACAGTGCTGTAAGAATCATTTAATAAAACTTTCTCCACAACAGAGCAATAAGTCATATGAACTATTTGCCGCTCAGTGGGAAAGTCTCTGAACTTTAGAGTTCACTTTTTCACAGATGCAGTGTGTCAGCAGGGTGCTGTTGTTAGGTTGAGCTTATGAACTCATTAAGTTAAGAAACACTGTTTGAGCTTACCCCTGATGTTAATTACTGGTCTTTGAATGGATACCTTGATGACATTCTCACTGGTGTGTGGGTGAGGAGAAGCTAATGAAGGGTAGATGAAAAGGAAGATTAAGAAGCGAGAAGTATTCCATAACCAGAGACAGAGGCAGATGAGGATATGAACAGTAATAATACACAGGAATGCAAAAATGCTGAGTGTTTAGATGATGATATTGTGAATGAGAATATGAATACATAATGAAAACATTACTTTCATTAACAAAAGCAAAATGGCTGCTCAGTAAATGATAAAACTGACAGTCCTCTCAAGAAAAGTGACATTTGAAATGAATTCTAAAGCTGATCATTGTCTGATCATAACCAGGGAGTGAACATAACCAAACCTGGACAAAGAAATTAGAAATGATTTTGTTGTTCAGGTGAATAAAGTAAGGTAGTTTCATGCTGTCAGAATAAACAGGATTCTTTCTGAAACCAATTTCTGTCCAGTATCTATATATATCTGTTATATAGTACATATATCTTCTAAAACACAACAAAAACTTTCAAAGGAAACTTTTCACCTTCTGGCTGCTTTAAATTGTAAAAAGAAGAATCACATTATGCAAAAATTAAGTAAGAGTTTTTCACACTGCAGCTTCTGAAATGATCTTATTTCAAGTCATGGTAAATGCAGAAGGGAGACCAAACCTCTGCATGCGTTTATATTCTAATGTGCAGCAATTTGTCCTGGGATTTATTTCTGAATAATTTAACATTCATGAGTCACCATAATTGCAGAAGACATCGTTGCCATAATGCCGGGGCAAAAATAAACCACCAACCGAGAAGAACAAAATGAGGCTGACCAGACATCACAGCTACAAAGTAAGAAGCTGAAGGAGGCTCTGTCTGGTCCATTCATCATGCACAGTATCAACACAAAGCATAGATTACTTTATATCCAAGGTGGGATGGTCCTGCTTCCCTGACTGAGGGAGCTGCAGTGACTGTTATTTATCTACAAGGCTCAACTGCAAAACCTGCCTCGTTATATTAGCTGGACGCATCAAGCGAAACGGCTTGTGACTTTTCCAGTTGGGTGTCATGAAACCAGGTGTACACACAGGTGTACTGGACCTTTGTTGTCATGCTAAGAACAATAAATGTGATCAAGGCTGTCGGTCACGGGTTTGGTTAGTTAGTTAGCCCTGTAGTTTTGTCAGGCTCAGCAGTCAACACTGTGTTTTGTCTCCTCTGTGGACTGATGCTGTTTCTAAGCACAGCTGACAGGTACAGATTGGCTGTGCTCATCACTGAACCATGAGTGCAGCACAAGAAGGAAAAAAAAGAGCAAAGAAAATCAGGACAGAAGGAAACAGGCTTCAAGATTTCTCCATGCATGTTAGACACAGTAGGTTTGGTCTCCCTGCATAATTTTTTGTCTTTTATTTTAACCTTCCACGTGTTGCTTTCTTCCCCCTGATTCTGCACAGACTCATCCCTCCAGTTGTTTTTCATGTGGCGTGTTACCTTTCACTTTTCTTCACGTTCCCTTCCTCACATTTGCTTCTTCCATTCTCTCCTGTTCTGTCTCTGTAATGAAAGTCAAGTCACGACTGTGTATTTAAAAAGATCAAAAGATTTCATGGCGTTCAGTTAAGCCAATTACTATATTCTTAAAATCCAATTTCCAGTTTTCTTTGCCAACAACATGCTCACTAGTCACACCAGACAAAAACATCTAACCGTTATTTCAAGTTTGACATCCCACCTGTCACTTTCAGTTTTGCAATGCAGGAGTATTGTGATGGGTGGGAGGCAGGTGAGGGATCATGTGTTTATGGTAACACTATCATTGCCTACTTATTGTTCAGAGGAGGGACTGTAGGGTCTATATGTCATGGTTTTGCATTATACCCTTTGCTAAGGGCTTTGTAATAGCTTATTTTGTGAAACATTATAGAAATAAATTTCTATGTGCAGCAGGGCTTCAGTCTCATTTGCACTACTCTCATCTGCTTTCTTCCATTTTTACAAAACTCATCATGTCTCCCCTCATCTCATCACTATTGCTGCTATCTACCTGCCAATTGGTCAAATCATGTTAATCCTTCTGAGCTCCCCCGTGCATCAAACTAATCCCTTGGTGGTGGCAGCCCTATGGCAGAGCCGACCGACCCTTCCCAGCAAAATTTAATTTAAATGCCTTAGCACACTCATACAACACGCGTACACAATACGAACGCTAACATCGTGCTGCTGCAGTCAGTAATATTGGTCTGTATGTCCTTGGCTAAGATTAGGTCAGGAATACAAAGAGCTTTCACACGTAAGTAACTAAGATGGCGGCTCACGAGTGGCAGCTAGTTACAGCAGCTCCAGGGTTACTGAGCTTTCTTTCTTTTCCTTGTCAACAAGATGAACATAAACTCTGGGCGTTCTCACCACCACTTGGACTGATTATACTAAGGTTGGGGCAGCTTATGTTCAGCTATGCAGCCACTGTTTACACCAGGGATCGGCTGCTGGCACTCTGGAACACAACAGTGACCCCCAACAAGAGACCCGCAATCCTCGGGAGACGGAGGATGGGGAGCTGAGCCGGCGTCTGAAAGTTATTCAAAGGTCAATCAGTAAAATCATTTTCAAGCAAGTGATTTAAAGGAAAACATTGATTTGGCAAGGTCACCCTGGGGCCAGGGAGTCCTGACAACTGAAGTACTGTCCCCTCCGGTCTATCATGTGATTGATGGAACAGTTCAAGTTCCTGTCTCAGGAGCTAATGCTGTGCACAGGTTGGTAGGGGAGGCATTAGGCAGTGATGGAATCTAGTTTCTTTTATTTTCCTTTATTTTTCATTACAAAGCAAATGACTGGGTCTTGACAAGCTTCTTTCTTTTTCTTGTTTGCTCCTGGGAGAGTTTCAGAGCACTGTAAAAAACTACATTTAGTCACAGTTTTATTGGGTTTGGTCTTAAACTGATGTGGAAACAAGGTACGAGGGTAGGAAAATGAATGTAGGCACAGAGGGTTCTTGTGTTTACTGTAGAGAGTGTGTGTGTGTGTGTGTGTGTGTGTGTGTATTTTTGTGTACTTGTGTTCATACATGGTTAATGTCCACTGTGTGTGTGTCTGCATTTCTGTGTGGTTTTATGTTCTTGGCAGATTGTCGATGCATGTCAGTTTATCAGAGTGTTTGTGCATTCAGGCAGGCGTACATACATATATACGTGTGTGTGTGTGTGTAAGCACTCCTGTGCAAGCACACATCTGCCCCCATGAGGAAGATAAAGACGCGCCAGCCCTCCATTCACTGGGAACAAAAGGAGAATTTCATGTCCCGCTGCACTCCATCTCTCTCGTCTTTCCTGCTGCGTTTACGCTTAAAAAGAGAGGAAATGAATTCTGGACACACTGACTGAGGAGGGCAGATAAACACAGCCATCTAATTATAGAATGTAACCACAGATTTTTTACCATGTTAAGACGTACGGGGTCATGGGATGAAAACAGCACCTTCTCTCCTGACTCTCCTCTTTGCTTTCATCTGTTTGGTCTCATAAGCCAAATTCAAACACGTAGTGGGACAATCCACTCCTGGTGTCCTGGTGGTGGAGACTTTATTATGTTGATGTCTAAAGGCATTTTTTTTATGAGTAAGAATTTGTGAATTTTAATCAACAAGTATTAACATACACTCAGCAAGAATAAAAACGAACCTATACAAACTACAAAGTTATTAGACGTAGTTAAAGTTGTGAGTTAAAAAAAAAACAAAACAAAATGCCGTCACCACAAAACAAACAAACAGAGCTGGTGCTCGTCCTTCAGAGTTTTTTTTTACATTAATTATTCAATTTACATACATTCTGTTGTCATCACACTGACTTGAACAGTTTTCATACTCCTGAAAATTGCCCAGACAAAGTGGATCTTAATTGTTGCTGGTAGCTTTAATGATCTGTATCTATGATTGTGTGTGTGGAGGTTTTTAGCACTTATGTGATAATGACCAGTCTAACAGCCTCTGTCTAACAACCTCTTGTGTCTAAGATGAGCAGAAAGACACAGTATGCAGGCTAATTCATGCTACCGTTAGCTGTTAGCTGTGATGCAGAACTCTGAGCTGCTTCAGGATAAACTTTCTTAAAAGAGTAGTTAAATATTTAGAGAAACAGCTGGGTGCACTGACTTCCCCAGAGTTCTGTCATCACAGTGATGGTGCCAGGTTATAATTCATTTGCATTTATATTTACTCGTTTGGCCGACACTTTATTCAAAGCAGCTTACAAGTGAGATACCATATTCATGAATCTGGAGACTGGAGATCCCCCCCGTCTCCAATCCTTATGCTAAGATAAGCAAAGATAACTGCCTACTGGCTCTGACTTCATACTTAGTACACAGATATGAGAGTGCTATCAATCTTCATCTTTACCTAAATCACTGGGAAAAAGCAAAAAGACAACACACGTACACAAGAAAAAAAAACAAAACAAACAACCAAAAAGTGTTTTGAGCCCAGGTGGAATCAGTTTAGTCAGTTTCATTACACATCGATTACATTAACACCATACTGCTGAGGCAGTGCCTGAAGAGAGATCAGAACTCACTGACTGTCACTATCTGGGAGAGTGTTTCTGAATTGAGTAACACAGATAATTGTTGTTAAAAGATAAATTTGAATTGGTCGCACAGAATATGGGAAAAACTCTGGGGGAAAAAAGTTTTCAGACAGACACTACAGAAAGAAAAATGTGAGGTTTGGCAGCGGACACACGTGTGTATGGGAGTGTTTCCTGTGTTTGTGTTCATGTTACGGGTCCCAAGGCTGGTCCCACAGTAACAATATAGAATTCTATACAGAAGAAAGGTGAGCAGCAGTAAGAGACAGAGTTATCTGTGCATCGTCCAGGTTGCTTCTTATTTCCATTTTACAGTAAAACAAATAAACACATTAACCCAGTTACTCTGAGTGTCAGTTTCTGTTTCAGTCCATAACTCTAGCTCAAGTGCATGAAACATCCAAGAATACCAGCGCCTCAATATTACAACACAGAATCCATTCACAGTCATAGTTATCTCACATTTCTGGAGTAAATCTGTTTTCTACATAAAAAACATTCCCATACACGTTATCAGCTACAAATAAGTGAATCACAGCTACTACAACAATATAGTGCAAGTCACCACGGTACCAAACTGTAAGCAATCACTCATTTTCCATATTCTGGACATACACAATTAATAAACAGCTTTCACTCCCAGAGGAATATTTAACATTTCCAATGCAACTGCCATGTTTTATAGTCTTCTTTACAAAAGTGCATCTCTGTAGCTTTGAAGTATTTTACAATAAAACACTTTAATTTTCCTTTAAACTGTCACAGCTTTCTTCATTTACAGGAGACCAAATAAAAAAGTGCACAAAACAAATAAATCTTTAACCCTCAGCGACCTGCCTGCAAGACAAGCTAAAGGGTGAAACAGACCCGCAGCGCAGCGTCTGCAAACCGAACAGCTGTGAACCTGCCGCCTCGACTCTGGCGGGAATCTTCACTTCGTAAAGTTCAACAAAATGATCGATTAACATTCAACTGCAGCAAAGCTCTAACGAACTGACACTGGCACGTTTTACCAAGAACTGAGCTGTAGAATACAGAAGGAAGGAGAGCAGCGATAAAGAGACGGACTTACCTGTGCGTCGTCCAGGTTGTTTCGGGCGTGTGGGCGGAAGTCCCGCCCCCTTAGACAAACCTGGGCGCAACAGTTCCCCTGCTAAAAGTTCCACCTGGCTGCTGCTCACATACAACGTCTCTCTTCACAATACATGTGAGAATTAAAACAGTGCTTAACACCATGTTATTAAAGATTAATATTAGACCCTGAAAAAATATATGTCTGTCTGTTTAGTTAATTAAATTAAATAACACAAAAGCGGTTGCACAATTTTGTGGTGTATCACATTCAGCTTAACCTGAAACTGAACTTAAGCTCCACTTTTTCACTCGAGTTGAAACATTTTCAGTTTACAAAGATGGATCTGTGCATCACTTTGAGCCAGGTAACTGGTTTTACATCGAAATGCGTTTTTTTTTCCAATTCCGCCACCTCTAAAATTCGCTTTGAATGCTGAATGCAGAGTGTGCTGCATGCTGCTGTAATGGCTGTAAACAACAGTTACAGTGTGGGATGCTAACAAGGCTAAATCCATTTACTGTCTCTCTCCATAAAAATAACTGGTCCTCTTATTCCAGTGTCAGCTTTTAGTGCACAAACTGAAGCAGGTACATCACAGCATCCTTCTCTGAGGTAAACACATTACACCTGCATGTTAGAAATCCGATGCCTGTACAGGCTTCACATAAGCCTGGCGACCATTACAAGGACTAACAGAGAAACTGAGGACCCCATGATTATGAAGCAGGCTGTAATTGCACTCAGTCCATCACTGTCACTGTCGTCTTTTCATTGTGTTGCCATGGTGCAACATTTTTCCTCTGCTTGCTTTACTTGCACCAGGACAGCAGAAATTCACCTGAAATGTTTCCAGCTTCACTGTAATTTATAAAATTCTTCAGCTACTAAAGAATGCTATATGTGTCTCTCCTCCCATATTATGGATTAATTCTTTCTAGCTTGATTTCTGCTCAGTATTCCTCAAGTTTCAAAACATGTTGGTAATCAGATGCTATGACCCACATACACCTGTTGCTGACATGGTGTGTGTGATATACTGTTGTGTATAATTTTGTATTGTGTGTCTTGTCTTGTTTTTCTAATTTTTTGTGTGTTTTTCTGTCACATCTTTAAAAGCACTGCATATCTAAATTAACGGTAAGCTGACCCATCAATCACTCACGCTCATGAAACCACTCTGAGACGACTTTTCCTTCGTGACATGATGCATTATCATGCTGGAAGTAGCCATTAGAGTGGAAACAGCCACACCCAGGCTCCAATGTCAAGCAAGAGATGAATTATTCTTAGAAAGTATGTAAACTGAATAATTACAGAATCACATTAAGTCACACAGAAACTTTTGGCTGTGTGGGGACATCAAGTAAAGGCAAACAAAAACAAAATCAAACAAACAACAAAACAGATTCATGTAATAAAGTATGGACTTCCCACCACCACAGATAAATAAATAGTTCTGGCAAATACCTGCCAGTCTCTTTGGTAACTTTTAGAAAGTGTTTTTGCAAAGCTTTGCCTGTTACTGAGTGTGTGTGCAGAAGCTAATGCGTTGGTCACTGAGGTAGAAGAGCTGGGCCGCTGACCAAACAGGTAGCTGCAAACCTCAGCTCCTAAGGTTACCAAGGACGTGGCAGGTAGCAAGGTCTCAACTGTTTCTGTGACGACTGCTGCCGACTGTGCATTCATCCATGACAGCTGATTAGAAACAGTGACTAAGCAAGGACCCAATTTACCTCTGCACTGCTCAGAAAACAGGCTTATATGGGAGGAAACCTGTTCATTTGAGGTTTTCAAAGAGCAACTTACACGACCACTTATCAAGTAAGTGATGGTTAGACTCTGGAATCTCTTTTTTTTTTTTTTTTAAAGCAATATAATGCTGTAGGATGAAGACACTCTGAAAGGACAAGAGGCATCACTTTCTTGTTTTATAAATATGGAGTTGTTGCATTACAATCATTACTAGCCATAACAATGAACTGAAACAGTGTCCTAGCGACTGTCTCATCCCTGGCCAGATTTCTGATTTCTTGTTTCCATTGTCTTCCCACAAAAGCCCAGTGTTGTAGAAAGTTTTAGGAAATATTTAGATCAATGAAAACTATACATCTTTGATATTATTCATATTTTTACAGAATTCAACCAAACAACATTAAAGCTTGAAAACTAACCCATGTGATAAAATAAAAGTGAAAGACATCTTAGGACACCAGGTCCTCCAACTTAAATGAACCTCTGAATTAGTGACCCTACCTGTGCCAGCAACCAACGCTGACTGCTGGTTTAGAGCAGCACAGAAACTGTGGTCCCCCGTTACAGTCCAATGTTTTTGTCTGCTTGTTGTCGCTCCACAATAAAACGTAACTGCACGACCCATGTGGTTGTTTTTTATGGGAGGACAGTGTCTTTGTGGACATGGTTTGCAAACCTTTCCATGTGCAGAAAGATTTTCTGTGCTTCAAAGTTTTAATGGAAGTCGAGTTCTGAATGAAAGTAGCATTTGGAGGGATTTTTTTGCATTTAAAAACTGTCTTAGTCATTTGGACATCACTGTCCTCACAAACAGTCATGCCATCTGTCCGTCCACACACACACACACACACACACATGAGCTGATGGGTTCACCTCATGTTTAATCCTGACTGACCATGGCAGGCACTTTGTACCATCTGCCAATCTGCGACCTTGAGACTAATGTGAATGAGTGCTTGTGTGTATTTGTGTGTGCATACGTATGTGTGAGTGGGAGAAAGTGTGTGACTTGCGTGTGTGTTTGTGTGATTGGAAAAGCTACAAGGTGGGAAGAACACGGTGACATGTTGGGGCAGGAAAAAAAAGAAGTGTTCACACACTTCAGTACTTTCTGATCTCCGTCTTCCTCCCTTCACTCTCTGTCACCTGATTATTCAAGTGTGTAATTGTTCATTCTACTTTTCACCATCTTCTGCTTGTTGTCAGTCTTCATTTCTGTCTTCCCGCCAACCATTTCAGTCTTTTTCTTTCTTCCAGCCTTCTTGCCCTCCTCCATTTCTTTCATGTTTTTTCATCTTCCAACCCATTAGTCTTTCTTCCAAACCTTTCCTTAATTTCTACATTTCTTTCTCCCCTTCCTCCAAACGTTTTCTGTACTCCTTTCTATCAACCTTTTTTCCTGACTTTTTTTTTTTTTTGCTTTTTTATTTTCCCATCTTCCCATTTGACTGCAACACATGCTGTCTTACTTTAGGCCACTCATTTTTTTCTTCCTCTGTGGTGGATATGAAGCTCGATATTATTTGAAAATGATCACAGTTTTCATGGTCAAACTACATTATCCATTGTGTATCAGGTAAATCGTTAAAGTGGGAGTACTGAACTTACTGTTAGAGAGATCTTAGCTGACAAACAGCCTGTTTCATCAGAGCTGAATGTGGAGTGCTCAGAATGAAATAAAACTGAATCAGGTGGAAAATATATCACTGATATGCAGTACCTCACACTACAGTATGAGACATTACCTCCTCTTTGAGATTCACCCTTGAAACTGCACGCATTCAAGGTGTTCACTCAGATGCTGCATCATTTAGGCGTGATGTGGTATTGATAAGTCTTACAACTTAATGTGCAAATGATATTAAAGTGGGAAGGCACTGTGACACTCACTGGACATTATTATATAACACCTACATACAGTGATTCAGTCGCACGCTGGAGCACAGTGACATATGTAAGTGGAAGCAGGAGCAGCTGCAGTTTCGCTCTGGGCAAAGGCGCACACCAACAAGTTTTCTCAACAGAGTTCAAACCATATTAAGGTCTTAATATTTTTTTTCCCCATGGCAGGTTAAGGATGGCTGGGAGTGTGTGCGTGTGTGTGTGTGTGTGTGTGTGTGTGTGTGTGTGTGTGTGTGTGTCTATTAATGCTCAGGTAATTTGTTCCAGAGAGAGCTGACAGGGTTGATGACTTGAGGGAGAAACTTTAATGACAGAGAGGCAGGAAGCGAAATGGAGCCAGAGGCGCTTTGGTTACTTTCATTTTCTCACCTCACCGCCTCCTCTTTTGTCACAGATGGCAGTGCTGGCGAAGTTAGATATGTCTGTGGTCTGTGTGTGTGTCTGTGTATGTGTATCTGTGTGTGCGTTTGTAAGGTTGGATGTGGAGGCTTGTGTACTTGTGAGGACTGGCTGGGGTTTCATGCACAGACAGACTGTGGCTGATCCTCGTTACTTCAAAGGGCTTCAGAACAATGTGGCTACAAATTATGATCTTCACCTGAACCCGACTAAAAAACTTTAAGTTTGAACCAGACCTCAAACCAAAGCCTGTATTCTAATCTATGTCACATCCAGCTCCTGAGTCATGTTCTGTTTTATGTTGAAAATGCTAACCCCCTGTCTTTTTTTTTTGTAGATTCACTTCCTGTCCTCCTGTGTTCCCGCCCCAGTGATTACCTGCCCTGCCCCTAATGTGCTACACCTGTGCCTCATTGTGTTCCCGCCTTCCCGTGTATTTAAGTCCTGCCCTCTCCTTTGTTCTCTGCCAGATCGTCTTTGTTCTACCAAGCGTTCCAGCATTCATTCCTTGTGTTTTCCCCCGTGTGTTATTACCTGGATAGTTTCTTTCGGTTTTTCCCTTTGCCTAGCGACTTGGATACCTCTGCCTGTGTTTGGACTGCCTTTCTGTGTACCGACCCGTTTTGGATTAAAGACCTGTGTTTTGCCTCTCATACCTGTGTGTCTGAGTCGTGCGTTTGAGTCCTCATCAGAGCCCCCACCGTTGTGTCAGTACGATCTGGCCAGGATGGACTCAGCCGACTCAGACCAGGTTCGCCTTACCCTCCACGCCCAAGAGGAGAAGATCCGTCATCAGGACGAAAAAATAGACCTCCTGAGACAGGGTTTTAGGGAGATAGTAGACCGACAGGAGAACATGATGGCGGCTATAGGGGGATCCCTTAATCTTCTGCTCAAGCAGGCCCAAGAGACGGCGAGTCAGCCCGCAGCAGAACATGTCGGTTCCGTTCCTCCTCCCGCGGCGTCCGCTACGGACCCGGCTCCTCTGGTTCCATACAACGCGATGTCGCCGCACCTGTCCCAACCAGAGAAGTTCTCCGGCGATTCTGGAGACTGTCGGGGTTTCCTGACCCAATGTGACCTGCACTTTGAACTACAAGCCGCCGCCTTCTCTACCGACAGAGCTAAGATCGCCTACGTAATCTCCCACCTCACTGGCAGAGCCGAAGCCTGGGCCACGGCAGAGTGGAGCCGGAGGTCTCCAGTGTGCTCTTCCTTCCCTCTGTTCACCCGAACATTCACTCAGATTTTCCAGCAAGTTACCCCAGGTCGCGAGGCAGCCCGTGCTCTCGTTGGGCTCCAGCAAGGGAAGAGACGGGTAGCCGACTACGCCATTCAGTTTCGCACGCTGGCAGCGGAGAGCGGCTGGAACCAGGCGGCGCTTTTTGACGCGTTCATCCACGGACTGTCAAGCCCTATGAAGGATCAACTAGCCCCTCTGGAGCTCCCTGCTGATCTGGATTCACTCATCGCTCTGGCGATACGGATCGATAAGAGAATGTGGGAAAGGGAACGGGAGAGGCAGCGTGATTCCCCATCGGACCGGAAGCGGCAGCCTGCTAGTTTGGAGCCGTTTCCCTGGCAACAGCAAGGAAGAGCTCCAGCGCCCCCTGTTGCACCGGAGGAGCCCATGCAACTGGGTCGGACCAGGCTGACGCCAGAGGAACGACAGCGCCGTTTTCGGGAGGGGCGGTGCATTTACTGTGCACAACGTGGACACATCTTGGCAACCTGCCCAGTAAAAGACCGGGCTCATCAGTGAAAGAGAGGGCACTGGTGAGCCGAACCACATTTCCTGTCTGCCCCTCTCGTCCTTTACCACAAGTCACTCTCACCTCCTCTTCTCTTTCTCTCAAACAGGCAGTGTTAGTGGATTCGGGGTCGGATGCAGACTTTATGGACTACAACCTGGCAGAGAGACTGGGGCTGTCCTCTTCTCCACTCCCTACCCCCCTGGAAGCCAGTGCCCTGGACGGGCGTCTTCTCTGCCGGGTAACTCACCTTACTCAATCCATTTCATTAACCTTCCCCGACCACCACACTGAGACTATTAGCTTCCACTTATTTCAAGCACCACAACACCCTTTAATTTTGGGCTACCCCTGGCTGCAGAAACACAATCCACTCATTGACTGGGCCAAGGGTTCTGTGGTTTCCTGGGGGAAGAACTGTCAGAAGAATTGCTTTCCCAGTGAAAAGACGGTCCCCTCTTGTGAGTCATCACATACTCAGGTTCCCCAAAGGCCCACGGGGACAGACATTCCTGACACCTCTCGAGTGCCCTCAGACTATTTGGACCTGAAGGAAGTCTTTAGTAAGACTAAGGCTGTTTCTCTCCCTCCTCATCGCCTCTATGACTGCGCCATCAACCTCCTTCCTGGAACGTCCCCCCCCAAGGGACGTCTCTACTCCCTGTCAGGACCTGAACAGCAGGCTATGAGGGAATACATTGACTCCTCACTGGCCGCTGGCATCATTCGACCTTCCTCCTCCCCAGCTGGTGCGGGTTTTTTCTTTGTGGACAAGAAGGACAAGACTCTTCGGCCCTGCATTGATTACCGTGGACTTAATGAGATCACCATAAAGAACAGGTACCCCCTTCCTCTTATTTCCTCTGCGTTTGATCTGTTGAGAGGAGCTAAGATATTTACCAAGTTAGACCTACGTAATGCTTATCACTTGGTAAGGATTAGGGAGGGGGATGAGTGGAAGACCGCGTTCAACACCCCTAGTGGACATTACGAGTACCTAGTGATGCCATTTGGACTGACAAATGCCCCAGCTGTCTTTCAGGCCTTGGTAAATGACGTCCTCAGGGACTTGCTGAACCGATCTGTCTTTGTGTACCTGGACGACATCCTCATCTTCTCTCCGGATAAGGACACTCACGTTCAGCACGTCAGGGAGGTTCTGCAGCGCCTTTTGGACCACCAGTTGTACGTCAAGGCAGAAAAGTGTGAGTTTCACGTCCCTAAAGTGTCGTTTCTGGGGTTCGTCATCTCAGAAGGGGAGATTCAGATGGATCCAGGAAAGGTCAGTGCCGTCTCTGATTGGCCTACTCCCTCTAATAGGAAGCAAGTGCAGCGCTTTCTGGGCTTTGCTAACTTTTATAGAAAGTTCATTAGGAACTTCAGTGTGGTAGCAGCTCCCTTACATGAACTAACCTCTCCCAAGGTCAAGTTTCAGTGGTCCCCCAAGGCAAGTGAAGCCTTCAGGAGACTCAAGGAAAGTTTCACCTCTGCCCCAGTGCTGTCCCTCCCGGATCCTAAGCTCCAGTTTGTGGTCGAGGTGGATGCCTCTAATGTGGGCATTGGAGCCGTCCTCTCTCAAAGGTCAGTCAAAGACAAAAGACTTCACCCATGTGCATTCTTGTCCCGCAAACTGTCCCCTGCAGAGAGAAATTATGATGTTGGGGATCGGGAGTTGCTTGCCGTCAAGGTGGCCTTGGAGGAGTGGAGGCACTGGCTGGAGGGGGCGGAGCAACCGTTCTTAGTGTGGACTGATCACAAGAACCTGGAATACATCCGCACAGCCAAAAGACTGAATGCTCGTCAAGCCAGGTGGGCGCTGTTTTTCAACAGATTTCACTTTACCCTATCTTACCGCCCGGGATCAAAGAATACCAAGCCAGATTCCTTGTCTCGCATATTTGACCCAGATCCCAACCCTAAGGAACCCACTACCATTTTGCCACCCCCATGTGTTATTGGGGTTGTCACCTGGGCGATAGAGAGTCGGGTTAAGCAAGCCTTACGGACTGTTCAGACCCCGGACGGGTGCCCCCCGAACCGGTTGTTTGTTCCATCCGACCTTCGTTCCCAGGTCATCCACTGGGCACACACCTCCCTCCTATCCTGTCACCCTGGCACCAAGCGGACCATGTTCGTCGTTCAACAGCGGTTCTGGTGGCCTTCGATGGAGAACGAGGTCAAGGAATATGTTGCAGCCTGTCCAGTATGTTCTCGCAGCAAAACCTCCAGACGCCCCATGGCAGGCCTCCTATGCCCTCTCCCGGTGCCTAATCGTCCCTGGTCCCACATCTCCATGGATTTTGTTACCGGACTTCCTTCCTCAGAAGGTAACACTACTATACTCACCGTTGTTGACAGGTTTTCTAAGATGGTTCGTTTCATTCCCCTGCCTAAGCTCCCCTCTGCCAAAGAAACGGCAGAGGCAGTACTATGCCAAGTTTTTCGTCTCCATGGTTTCCCCAGGGACGTGGTTTCGGACCGAGGACCTCAGTTCATCTCTAAGTTCTGGAGGGAGTTCTGTTCTTTGCTGGGAGCCTCAGTCAGTCTCTCCTCGGGCTACCATCCACAAACCAACGGACAGTCGGAACGCCTCAACCAGGAACTGGAGACGGGCCTGCGCTGCCTCACCTCCCAGAACCCTTCATCATGGAGCAAGCAATTGATTTGGGTTGAGTATGCTCACAACACCTTACCTTGCTCCTCCACCGGCTTATCTCCATTTCAATGTGTCTATGGGTACCAACCCCCTCTGTTCCCAGCCCTGGAAAAAGAAATCAAGGTGCCCTCAGCTTGGGCCTTGATTCGCCGGTGCAGGCGTACCTGGACCCGGGCCCGACAAAATCTGCTGCGGAACTCTGAGCGCTACAAGAAAGCTGCTGATCGCCGCAGGGTTCCCGCCCCAGCCTATAGACCCGGCCATCGGGTGTGGCTGTCTACCCGTGACCTCCCTCTGAGATTGGAATCCCGTAAGTTGGCACCTCGATTCATTGGCCCCTTTCCCATCTCCAAAGTCATTAACCCCCTGACTGTCAGACTGAAGCTCCCCAGGCCCATGAGAATACACCCCACTTTCCATGTCAGCCGAGTCAAGCCTGCTCTGGAGAGCCCTCTGGTTCCCGCCTCCAAGCCCCCTCCCCCTCCCCAAATCATTGATGGAGAGCCGGTCTATGCAGTTCGGCGGCTGTTAGCGGCGCGACGTCGGGGCCGGGGGTACCAGTATCTGGTGGACTGGGAGGGGTATGGCCCAGAAGAGAGGTCTTGGGTCTCTGCCAGTAACATTCTGGATCCTGCCCTCATTGCTGATTTTCACAGAGACCATCCTGAAGAGCCAGGGCCGTCTGGAGTCGGCCGTGGAGGGGGGGGTACTGTCACATCCAGCTCCTGAGTCATGTTCTGTTTTATGTTGAAAATGCTAACCCCCTGTCTTTTTTTTTTGTAGATTCACTTCCTGTCCTCCTGTGTTCCCGCCCCAGTGATTACCTGCCCTGCCCCTAATGTGCTACACCTGTGCCTCATTGTGTTCCCGCCTTCCCGTGTATTTAAGTCCTGCCCTCTCCTTTGTTCTCTGCCAGATCGTCTTTGTTCTACCAAGCGTTCCAGCATTCATTCCTTGTGTTTTCCCCCGTGTGTTATTACCTGGATAGTTTCTTTCGGTTTTTCCCTTTGCCTAGCGACTTGGATACCTCTGCCTGTGTTTGGACTGCCTTTCTGTGTACCGACCCGTTTTGGATTAAAGACCTGTGTTTTGCCTCTCATACCTGTGTGTCTGAGTCGTGCGTTTGAGTCCTCATCAGAGCCCCCACCGTTGTGTCAATCTAGCAAAAATATTTTTCTCTGGCAGATGCAGTTACACTGTTCAAATCTTGGTCTAATCTCCATCATGAAGCATAAAGTAATTAACTAATTAACAGACTGCAAATGCTAAGACAAGTAAAGTCTTGCCCAGTGTTCGTTAGCACACAGACACACAGACAGTCCTACTAAATCAAAGCTAAGTAAGCACCTTACTTCAGTGTGAAAGTCCACAAACATGTTCTCCAAAAATTCAACACCAGTTCAGTGTTAGAGATCAGAACCTGCAGATCCTCACAGGTTTAAGACAGACTCCGTACACGTGTTCTACGAGTACGGAGCTTAGACGGGACAGGAACAGTATGTTTTAAATCACAGTCCTTACAAAGAGAGAAGCAGAGCTGTATTTTTCTTGTCATCTGGGCAGAAACCTTCATAAAAGACCTGCCAATTTAATGGCATCAGATCACCATGTGTGTATGGGCTGTACAATATGTACACGGATCAGGCATAACATTATAACCAGTGACAGGTGAAGTGAAAAACACTGATTATCTCTTCAAGCTGGCCTGTGTGGTTCGATCCAACAAACAAGCTACTGTTGCTCACATCGCTGAAGAGGTTAATGCTGGTTCTGATGGAAAGGTGTCGGGGTTAGCGTTAGGGTTAGTGCGTTGCAGTTTGTTGCGTATGGGGCTGCATAGCCGCAGACCAGTCAGGGTGCCCATGCTGACCCCCGTGCACCACCAAAAGTGCCAATAATGTTCTGCTGCCACCAAGTAAAAATGCCAATGTGCCATACAAGCTGATTTGTTTGAAGACTACCCAGACCTTAAGGTTACAGTGAATGATTGTGAGTCGATACAGTGTCCACCACATGACAATAACATGTGTGAGTGTATGAGTGGGAGTGACTCACAGTAAGGGATGAATGCAGTCCTGACAGCCAAAGAAACGAAACCCTGGGAACACTGGCATTTTCAGTTGTGTGTTTTCTTGGGGTGCGTGGGTGTGTACTTTTGCTTGCTAGACATGACAAGGCTGTGGACGAGTGTGTGTGTGTGTGGGGGGGGGTGGATCATAGTGTCAGAAATCAATAGTGTCAGCACAATTAAACACATATTTGCTTCTTTCACAAAGTACTCCAACAAGAGAAGCTGTGCTGAGCTGAGGCACAGTTATTAGGCTACAGTTAGTTTGGCTGCAGAGAACATGTGCTTTGTTTTAAGGAGGTTTTATTGAAGGACTGAGTGACTTGTGAGAACAACAATAACCAAATCCTAAAGATCTCAGAAAGCAGAAGAAGAAAGAAGCTCTCAGCCCTGTCACTTTCCTGCTAAATGTTTGATCCTGCCAGAGAGAATTTTGAGGCAGGAAGAGAGTGTGTGGCAAGTATCTGGGCTTTTATGTGATAAACAGGCTTGTACCAGTGTAAGAACGAGACTGTTTCACATCCTTTGAAAGCATAGCGCTCGTGAACCTGAATAATTTATGAGCCATGTTGCCTTTGCGGTTCAGTTATCCAGGATCTTATCAGGTGAGGGACTCAGAGCCAGACAATTGAATGACAGAAAACCTGAGGCTGGCACCAATTTACTGGCTGTGTGACACTTTCAGGAAAGAGGAGGCAGAAACTGTCACTGTTCTATTGAAATTGATTGTTTTAACCTGATTTAAGGCAGCAGAGCATGTGATGATCCCAAAGCTAAATCTCACACAAACCACACGTATAACATATATATTATCCAAACCAAGATCTTTCCTTAGCCAGGCTGGTTTTGTTCTTAAATCTAACTGGTCAGAAAATAGTTTGATTTCTACAACAGAAAAAAAAAGAAATATAAAAAGTTTTGAAGGCACAAATAAACAATGTTGTCTGAGCAATAAGGCCATAAGATCCGGAAATGCTCATATGTCCTCAGTCCTTCCAGGGGACCTCCGTATGGACATTTTCTGGACTCCTCCTATTGGGAAGAGACACCAGGGCACACCCAGAATGCACCGGAGGTATTATAGACTGTAAACCTAATGAATCTATAATGAATCCAGTCGGAGCTGGAATAAATGATTGAGAAGAAGAAGGTCTGGGCTGCCACGCAGCAACCTGGACCTCAAACTGATTAAGCCTCTGAAACTGATAGAAAGATGCACCATGATTAAGCAGCTCTGTGAGGGGTTCCGACCCCAAGGCTGAGAAACTCAGATCTAAAACTCAGAGGTTTTAAATGAGATGTTTCGTTACCAGATATGACAACTCTGTAATACATAATGCATAATTTAAATGTCAGCGTTGCTTTTCATCTCTTTTTATAGCAATCTTTTGTGACTCTGCCTTTCTTGCTGTATTGTCATCTCTCTCTGCTATTGTATGAAGCCATTACCCAGGATTGATGTATTATTCAAACACAGTAATGAATGCTTCAGTGTAAATATGGCTGGCCTTGTAGCTCCACTCTTCGCTAGCTTTCATTCTGTCCCCAGCTTTCTCTTTTCGAAAATTGACATTTGTAACAGCAGGTATTATCGTGCTCATCAGCGTAACAGCAAACCAACTCATCACGCTGTAGTCAATAGTACAATTAACACGACAGAAGAGGCAGATTATTATTTTTGTGTGGAACTTAAATGTTCATCCTTGAGCCTGGAAACAGCAGTATGACAGAATTGATTCTCACCATGAGGTCGTCTCTGAAGCTTTCAACCACATCTCATGGCCACCGGCATCTGAATTTTCTCATTTGTCATGTAGATGGTTCAGCTGTTAGTCAGATATAATGTGTATCTGCTGTTGTTGTTGTTTGAGTCACTTCACAGAAAGATTCTGAAGTTGATTATTTGCCCATTTAAATCTTTTCTAGTACTATTCTTCTTTAATAACTTACAAAGATAATGTTTGCTTAGTCAAACACAATTTTAATTTAGTATTTGATTTGGTCAGATGTTCTTAGTTATAATTTTGAACTTTAATAGTTGTGACACAGACCCCCATGTCACTCCTTTGTCCTTTATCCTTCTTTGTTTTGCTCTTTGTTAAATCCTTTAGGAAGCTGACAACAAATCCAAACACTAATAAACATCAATAAATATTCATTCCTCATCCTAATATTGGTACTAGTTACAGTCGGTACCCAGACTTGTTTATTTTTATTTTTTTAAACACCTAGAACTGTTGTACAGGGACTAATTTTAGTCCTCTTTGTTTTTGTCATGCCATCTACTCTGCATCCATGCAGCAGGTCACGTCCACTCCATTCTCATCAAATGGCTCTTTACAGCAGGTGCTCGGGGTTGGCTCTGCTTGTGGCATGTGTGATTCAGCGTCAAAAATGTTGATATTTCAAACAAGAGACCCTGCTGCGATCCAAGTAACATCAGCAGCTTGCCCTTTACCGTCTTCACTTAAGAAGGAAAAACTAGAAGAAAAAAAGAAAATGGAGAATGGTTTCTACCCTCATACTCAAGTGAAGCATCGGCCAGCTTTTCTTTCCTCCAGCCTTCCTGATGTTGAATAACATCACAGGTGTGGATTCAGTGCTCACAGTACTTGAGCAAAAATGTTTGTTTCATAAGTTTTGGACATAAATTTTTATTCAAAAACCTACAACTGAAGTTATAAAAGATTTAAGCAGACACACAATTAGACTCACTCTTCAGGTACCTTCAGGTAGGTGCATCGATTAAATAGGTCATTGTGACATTAATATTTCATTGAATACATTTTGTAATATAGCACACACGTCCTTGCTTACTTTGCTTACTAAGGAATCAGCCCAAAATCAAACTGAGCCAATGTTTATAGTTTTGATAAAGTTTTTCAGAATTCTCACCCCAAACAGCTTTCATTTGAATTTTTACATTGTGTTGTTTCTACTTTTACTTTAATAAAAGATCTGAAAACATCTTCCACCTTTGACAGTCATCATGCTCTCATCTAGTTTTCTCTTTGTCGCAGACGATTTTTCCACACTCTGATCTTGTATTTTTTTCCTCTTCTTTATTCTGCTCTGTTGTCCTCAGTTGTTCTCTCTCTCTCCTCCATCTTGTACTTGCACCCCTCTTTTTTTTAGCATGTCTCCATACCTCTTACCCTTTCCTTCGCTCTGCCTGTCTCATCCTTGTTTGTGCTCTCATCCCACCCACACTCCCTTCATCACAGTCCTTTCACCCTCCCACTTTCCTCTATAGTCCTCATTTATCCTCTCACCCCTCATCTTCCCACAAGCTCCCCTCCCTCCCTCCCCTTGTTTCCATCCTGTCTTTCTTTAACTGTCACTGTCTGTCTCCAGAACACGCTCTTGACTGATGACTGATGGAACTGATGGCTGCCAACATCAATAACTTTGTTCTCACATTAATGACTCTTGTACTAAATGTTTTTTTATCCCCTCGAACTTTAATTTACCTGCTTCTTTTCCTGCGTCTCTAATTCTGAAAAATATTCTGTTTTCCTTACAGCCAGTAAGAATTAATATTCTCATTATACCAAATCATCCCACACTGTGATGGGATCTCCACATGTAAATTAGTTTGTCCGGGTCTGAGGACGTGGTGTGTTGCAGGTCCGGTGAAGCGATGCCATGTGCAGGCCTGATTCATTTTTACATGACTTTTTTAAAGGGAAGACTTTGTACAGCTTCTACTCACAGCCTGCAGGCTTGTTTGAACCATCAGGAGGAGGCTGAGGTAGGTGACCTTTCCACCTGCTGGGCGGATGTTTTTCTTAATGTGCTCACATGCTATGGATCATGTGTGATTGAAAACTGATCACAGAGCAAGTCCGAGCTCCTCCAAATGCTCAGTTCCTTGGAAGCACTGTCATGTTTAGCAAACAACAAGGTACAGATACAGGAGAGGAAATCAGTTTCACCCCATGGAAAGTATAAACAGACCATTACATCTGTGAAACAACTGTGAACAGTGCTGGATTTCTTCTTTACTCATGCTGTGTTCATTTTGTTTTTGTGTTTACTGCATGTCACATTCTCTTTTGCTGGTTGACTTAAAACACTACAAAAAAGACAGAGCTCATGAGAATATCTCACAGAAATGCAAAGCATTTGGTGCTGCAATATTCACATTACCGGCAAATAAGTTTCACAGTGCGAAAACATTTCACATTTATTGTGAAGCGTTCGCCTGAACATCCCATGCTGCGTCTGTCTCCTCCTCCTTCATCCCTCGCTCTACCTCTCAGCCTTGGCTCTATAATCTGATCACTTTCCTCCTGGACACCAAAAGGCTTTTCATTAAACCGGCCTTGGCAGTGCTTCCAGGTATCCTTGACTGGCTCCTAATGAAAAGAGACGTTATGAATATGATAGGAGGTTTTTGGGCTTCAACACAAATTTGACCATAATGATATTAGACAGGGTTTTTGTGTGTGAGTGTGTGTTGACTTAGTTTTTGCAGGAGTATACACTGATCAGCCACAACATCAAAACCGGTTTTAATGCTGTTAAATATGTATGTATGTGAATCCGAGCTCAGCTTTTGGTGCCAGTTTATGCATGAACAGTAACTGTAGGAGTTTTCTGGGATGAGAAACAAAGAGTTTTCCTGCGACAGTGCTGCAGCCAGCAGGGAACCATCCATTAACCGAACATGTTAAGCACCTTCCACCAAGCGCCCAGAACAGACAGAGGAGGGTACCACTTGTGAAAACATTAACTTCATCAAAGAATCATCTGAGGAAAATACATCAGAAGAATCTCTGAAAGGAAACCTGAGTGAGTATCAGCTGAAAACCTCCTCAGAGTGAGAAGAGTGGTACAGATCTGGCTCACTTTCTTTTAGACTGGAAACGTGAAGCAAGTGTCAGCCGGGCCGCCGACTGGAGACGTGGCTGGGATCCCCGATGCAGGGACAGGGGAGACTGGCTGGAGGCTGGTTGGCCCGAGGCTAGCTGATTGGGAGGCTGGCCGGGAAATTATATTACTCCCGAAGTACTTGCTTTTAAAACCATGGGTGTCGACCATAGCTGGATCAGACAGGGACAGTCCCGACAACATGGCGACCTCTGGAAACACATGCACAATCCAGTTTTTCCATCACTAAGTCGCGGCGCAATTCCCGACCCATATTCCACTCCCAGTAGCTTGGCTGCATAAGCTCAAGCCGCCTACTGAGACGGAGGGAGTTTTCAGAAAGCTCTTCACTAGCAGCTTTCATTTCCAAATAATCTTGGGCCATGGACAAAAACTTGAGTTTCAAGTCCGTCTCGGAGATGGGGTCTGCTGGGTCCATTCTGGTCAGTTTGTTCTGACACGACTATGGGAGGCAAGGACTAGGACCCAAATGCACGACATCTCAGACGTAGTCAAAAATAATAATTTTAATTCTAACAAAGTAGCAAACAAAGATCAGCCATAAAGGGGGAAAAGGCACAAAAACAAAGGTTACAAAACGTGAACACAAAATCACTCTTACGAGGAGAAAGACTAAGCAATGAACAAAACCTAACAAGAAACACAGTAACAAATTAATACAAAACCTGAAACAAGACTAGAGACAAAGGCATGGGACACGGCATGAGACACGACATGAGACACAGCAGGAGACAAAAAACGAACTGACACTGGACAAGGGGAAACGCAGACTATATATACACAACAGGTAAGGGGAAACAGGTGGAAACAATTAGGGCGGGGAAAACAATTACAAAAGCGGGAAACAAGACAAAGACAGGAAGTAAAACAAGACCAGATACACAAGGGCAGTGAATTCAAAACAGGAACTACTAACAAACTAAACAACCTAGACAAGAGTCCCAGAGTCCAAAACATCAAAGGTGGGGTTCAAAACATAAAAGTTTTCAGAAAACAGCCCCCTAAGGGGCTAGTCATGACAAAAGGAATCATTAAAGTGAATGTACATTTAATTTATTACTCGGAGTGGGTTTTTTGGCTGAGTGCCACAGCTGGAGCTCCACTGATAATGGCTCTAATTGGCTCTTTCACTGACAGGCCGGTAAAAGCCCAACACTTGCTGCCATATTTAGGGCTGACACTGACAGGCACATTCAAAACACAAACACAGAGCAAGAAAACCACATACAGGCAGGCCACTGGAGAAAAGAAGCAAACGAAGACACAATGAAAAAATTCAGTCATACATGGACCTTCACACTGATCTGACATTTTGAAATTTCACACTTTTGAAATTGTATGATCGCACACACACACACACAAACAAAAACACATAGCCGACTGTTTTTAGCAGCCCATCACAACCCTTATCTCACATAACTGTCATCACTTTTTTGCATTGTTGCCTTGGCAACAGTTCTTGTCTCTGAGCTCTCACCATTTTCCCCCATCTTTATTCCTTCACTCTTTGTTTATCTTGTTACATCCTTTTTTTTTCTCTCCTGGAAAAACAAATGAAATTCATCTTGATATTTTGATGTGGAGTATTTATTCATATACAACAAGACAGTGAGCCACTGAGTGGATGCTTTGATGCTATTTTTTTTTTCTGGGTGAACAGTTTCAGACTCGCTACCCTGGAAATTTTCGCTTCACTTCATTTGAAACCACCTGCGACGCCTGGTATGAGGACACCTGCAAAATTACAGTATGTGTGGTGGTTCCCACTACTGTGGGTGTCTCCAGGACCAGTTTTTTCCATGATGACATACACACAGACACACATGCATCTATATTTTGTCTTATTTAAGGGATTCTTCTCATCGTTATATGAGTCAAAAATCCCCAGTGGCTGTGTTTTCTCCACAGTGAATACTGAACGGAAGAATTCACAAGCACCTGTACGTGTCTCTTTTCTTTTGTACACGCTGCCTGGAGCAAAGCTAAAGCCACCTGATCCTGTTGACATCCTCCCACTGAGTTCTACAGGTGTTCACACCTGAAGTTCAGTGTCACCGCTCTGAACTTCACACTGAAGTCATGCATTCTTACAATGTAGTTCTGTAGTCTTGCAAAAGAAGTTTTCACGTGTGAGTGAGGTGGAAAGGTTTGTGTTGATGCCAGAGAAACAAATTTAGTGAATAAATGGTCATGTACACGTAGCATGTGACGTGTGGATGGAAAACCAAGTTTACTGTTCTAAAGAAGAATAATGGTCACAGACTGGCTCAGAGAATGTGACAAGAAGGGACTGATGCTGCAGTTCTCCTTGGGAGGGGAGTCTGTTCTTCAGGTTTGTGACGGGACAAAAACTCTGGTTTCCCGCTTGAAAGTCAGATGCTCAATGCGACCATCCACCACTGAAGTGTAAGAGCTCATGGCAACACTTTTTAGTGCAAACTCAACAACATTCATGAGCAGGCATTCAGATTTGGAAAAACAAAGCTTCCCTCAGCTGAAGAAGGACTCCGCCTGCTTGTTTATCAACTTTTCGCACAAGCTCCAAAAAATGAGATGAAGGACAACAGGGAAACATCTTAGAGGCACTTTCTGCCTTTTGATGACAGAGTTTGTCGCGTTGAAAGCTCATCTGGCCGTGAAGAAAAGCTGCATTTTTGCAGTTCACATGTACATAAGAGCTGATTTGTGTTTCTCCTTGAATCATTAACATGGAAATCTTGTCCCCAGATGTCCATCCACTCCAACAGCCTTGAGAGGTGACGACGCTACTTCTGATGGGCTGTGTCGCTGCAAACAAATTCAAAGCTGACTGCCCTCAGTAGCTGATAACCCAAGGTTGGTGGTGATGTTAACGCACTTCAGTGATAAAGTATGTGACAGGCGTAGTTTTATTATGCATGCAAGATAAAGAGAACAAAATTCTTAAAAGGAAAACCTTGCAGTCTGCTTGACAAACAGCGAGCAACGGCTGTGATCTCCATGAACTGTGAATGATTCTGAAGTTCGCTTGTCAGGTTCACTGTTACAGGCTGATATCAGAAAACAGGGAGGGCCAACAGCTCAGAGCTATTTCCTGCTGAAGGCAAAGTTTTAGTGGGGGACAACAAGCCTGCCTTTAAAACTGCAAATATCCCAGTAAATGTTTTCTACCTCACTCCTCAGCTTTACATTGGTCTTGGCTGCTCTCATTCATCATGAGTGGTTCTTGAATCAATCTCTCTCTCTCTCTCTCTATTTTAACTTTTCGCATGTATACCTGAAAGGCAGCCTTTACAATAACACTTTTACCAGTCCAGTTATTTCTTCTGCTATTGAGCCATTACCAGCTCTAAAACATCAACTCTATCTGCTAGGGTCGAAAGCCTAGAGCGGGAAACATTTCTACATTTTGTTGGAAATAACAATCTCTTCTGACAGACAGTGGCTCGCTTATGTGGTTCAGTTATCTCCACTAACAAACAGCTGGCTGTTAAATGCAGAATAAAACTACATCTTCTGCACTTTGTCCCCTGAGGAGAGGAGAGCAGTTTAATATCACGCACCCCGCCGGGGGAGAGCGCCTCCTTGTTTGGGAGATAGTTTAAACTGCTGTGGTTATCTCGCATAGAGGAACCAAACAGCTGCTGCTGTAACACAGAATCACACAGACTCACGTGCAGAGCAGCCTGTTGAACAGGACGGAGGCCTGTTAATGGCTTGTTAGAGCTGTTGCCATGGAAAAACGTGTGGGTGTGTGTGGTCCAGTGCCAGTGTTGGTGTGTTAAAACATTTATAGGGGTGAAAAGCATGAGTCACAAATGGTTCTGGGTGTAAATGGGTGGATGGTAACTGCTTGTGTGTGTGTGTGTCTAACGTGACCTTTGCCTCCAGTGTCCAGGGCTGTTAAAAAACTATTTAGCCCCATTAAAGCCAAGACTTTCCTCATCGATCTATCCCTCTCTCTGCTCCTTTAATGTGTTCCTTTTCCCTCTGCCTCTTCTTTGCTCTCCTTTCTTTCATTTGTCTTTATTTATTGGTCCATTAAAAAAAGGGATGTTATTAATGAACAGCTGTAAATTTGTTAGTGCTACCTGAAAAGCTCATAGTCTTGAATCTGTCCTTTCCTGCTCCCTCTCTCCCATCTTTCTGTGCCTCAGCTCTTCCTGACAGACATCCAGCTTCATCTCTTTTCCTCTTCCTCCATCCTTCTCTCCTCCTGCGTTATCTCCTCGGTTCCAGCCCCACTCTCTGTGTGATCCTCACGGCACAAAGTTAGTTACACAAAAAAATATCTTGTTCAAGCAAAGCTGGTGATGACTGATGTGTGAGGAAGTCAGGGAGATGTGACAGTCACAGAGAGGGATGAGAGAACATTATACAGAAAATCCAAAGCGCCAGGTGGAAAAACACAAGGTGCCCAGTTGGCATCAAATAAGAAAAGGCACCCTCTGCTACACAAACACGAGTCCACACAACAACACAACCAGTATGATCACCACCTTACGCCTTACAAATGAAATGAATTGAGAATGTTTGGGCTTAGATTTCTTTCCAAGTCTGTCTCCATATGTGCAGGCAATCATTCTTCTGCTCTGCAGTGGCTGTGACAATCCATTGAGACGGGGACAAAATCCAGAGTCCCTGTTCCGTGTACAGATGTCCCGCAAGTTTGCGTGAAGTTCACCAAATCAAGTAGGCATCATTTTACTATCCCTCAAATGCAGCTCAGCAAGGAAACTCTGCCCGGCGAAACACAAACAGGGAATTTCCTCTTTAAGACTTTGGAAGATACACACTTCTTACACACACATTTTTGCACAGAAAGACTTTTTTTTCCATGAATCCATGAAGAGAGCTGGATCGGGCACAGCGTCTCAGCCTTGCTGCTAATTTGCTCCAGTGGCCAACAACAGGATGACAATGGAAAAATCCCCTGCAGCCCACAAAGCACTTTCTCCACAGGCTGCCACTCTACAGGAGAAGTTTCTAAGCCTGTTAAAAGGGCACCTAAAAGTGAACAAACTGTGTGTTTTAAACCACAAATAATTTGACAAACTTTTTGTTTGTCTGAGAAATAAAGCGCTGTTGCTTCTTTCAAGAAACACAAGAGCTCCTGTTAAAGCAGCTTTAAGTATCAGACCTGACTTCTGTGTGTAAAATATTCAGCTGGTGCCTTGTGATCATCTTAGATTTTTCACACTGCTGAGAGGGAAGGCATATTTGCTGTGTATTTATTATAATACCCTTTAAAAGCAGCATCAGCCCTAATCCTGGAGCGCTGCAGGTAACTGAATTTTAAAGTTTTAACAGCTCTCCTAACGCCCCCCTGCAGCAGTGACTGGTTCATCTCCTCTCTGGTTGGATGCAGCTACTTTGCCCTCTGAGTCACCACATAAGCCTCAGTTCAACCCATTAGTGCTGCTTGTTGCCTCCCTCCTTTCATCTCCTCCACACTAGTCTGAGTTTCTCTCTATATCATTTACCTCCATTCCTCCTCCTTCTCTTTTTGCACCACCCTGGCTTCTAGATGGTGGAAGATGGGGATGACAGATGACAGGAAAGCAGCAGTGGCAAAATTGGAGTAGCCAAATGGGAACTTCTGATTCAAACCCAGTGACTCCATCTTTTTCTCCTATTAGTTCTTTTCACTGTCAAGAGCAACCACTCCTCTCCTCCTCCTCTCCCTCATCATCTTCTTTTCTCACTTTGTGTGTCTCACTCACACACAACTGGCAAGTGAGTCTTGGCAGCGCAGAGACAGTGCAAAGAAAAGAGGAAATAAATAATTAAACAAATAAATGACACCTGTGTACATCTTCGTCTTGAGAGTGTGTGCGTGTGTGTGTGACTTGACATTTTACTTGGCCCTGTTCAGAGGTGCTAATGTGTTTATGCCTATGTGAGAACTGCTCTCACATAGGCATAAACACACAGGTGCTCACTCACACACTGTCACACACCCACACCCACACACACACACACACACACACACACACACACACACACACACACACACACACACACACACACACACACACACGCCTGCATGTAACTCTCCGTTGGTACTTAATCATGAGGGTATCTCACTGTTATAACTATTATAAAGATCTGCTGAAGTTTTGACTCCATCTTTATTCTGCTGAACAATTAAGGGGCCATCAAATGGAACTGCTGAAAAGGAGATGTGCTGCACTTCATCTGACTCCCGATTCACACTGACGTATTTTTGGCAGTGACAAGCGTCTTGCCGTTGCTAGGCAACCACATAATAAGATGTCAATCAGTCGTGAGCTTGTTTGAGTGGTAAATGAAGAGCCACAGAACTCTGCCATCAGATGTATTATTTCTGGAGCTTTCCATTTACCAAACCATGTCACGGTCTGCTTCACCGTTTGTTTGAACAATGCCATCACATGGTCTTCATCAGCAGACTGAGTTTGCTCCTTCCTTCTTCTTGACTTAATATTTGTTGCTGCCATAAAAGTTTGTGCAGTAAATTGTTGTCTCCCACAGGATTTATCCTACTGACTGTGGCCCGCTGAAAAGAATGGAGGAAACACATGATTTCTCAGAAGCAGAGTTAAAATAAATAAAACAAAAGATGAACTAACAGGAGACTCCTGTCTTTCTGAGGTAAAGAATTCTGTGGACATCATGAGAAGAAGACAGGAAATAGGAATTTACATTCTGGAGAACGCTTCTGGAACCAACAGCTACTCCCGCTCTGTACATGTGTGTTTGCTTCAGGGGTTGTATTTACTTCTTTTCACTTCAGAAATCCACAAAATGTGTAGTTTGCCTGTAGGGTGCCTGAAGCTTTGCAAACAGCTGGAACTAAAGAGTGGAACTGCAGCAGAGGCATGATGCAGCCGCCGCTCAGAGGTAACGCAACACAACTGTGTCCAGTGAACATTGGAGATTACTTATAGGTTGCAAACACTTAAATCTGTTGTTTATAATTTGTTCCCTTATATAAATGCACCTTATTGTTGCAGCTTGAGCAAATGTAGAGTGAATTATAGACATGATATGCCTGATTGCTCGACGAAAATCCAATTACCTTCTTCATTACACCCAATTATAGTCTTTGCATTTGGCATTAATCAAGACCATATGTCCGCTGATGATCTTATTACCAGCAAAGCAGCTTTCAGAGACCGATACAGAAATGTGGCATCTTTCCTGGCATTCAGTTAACATCTTGGGAATATACATGAACACGAGCTGAGACTGAGTCCATGACGAATGTTTTTGCATCATTGATGCCTCTGTGCGATATGCAAACTGCAGTGGGTCCATCAGGGGATCTGTTGCTCTGATGATGTGGTGTTTAATGATCCTTTGCATGGCTTTCATCACCAAGGAGGTGAGAGCCACTGGCTGAAGGTCATTCAGAGCTTTGATCTTATTTTTGGGGGGATGGGGATAACTGTGGAGTGTTTCCATGGTTCGGGGACGGAGCTGCTGTCCATGGAGCCCCCCCCGCCCGCCCCAAGTTGTTGAGCACAGTGTCTCTGGACCCGTCCACTGATGTTGTCTGGTGAGCTGCTCTCTCTGGTCCTCCTGAGGGCTCTCACCACGTCCTGTGCGCTGAAGGTGAATGCTGGGCTGAGTGCAGAGTATTGTGAATGTGTATCATATGTATGTGTGCAGGAGTGGAAACGGACAAAGACTCAGTCAATCAGAGAAGCTTTAAAAGCCTGTCTTCATTTTGCATCAGGTGTGTTTAAGTGCTCCCCAGGAAAAACGCAATTAATCCAAGTGACACTGCCAGTGTGTCCTTGCAGCCCAGTGTGTAGTGTATGTTTTAATTACTAGATAGACTGAATGGATGAAAGGAGTCAGTAGAATATTGTATATAGAATATAAGTAATGTAGAATCCGGTGTGACAAATTAAAATGCTTAAAAATAAAGACATAACATAAATAATAACATCATAAAATAAATAACCCTGGTGATCACAAACAGTAGAAGTTTGACCAAATAAAACAGACTAGAGACACTCAAAGACTGACTTGTCTCCATATCAGAAAGAATAATTTTAGGTGTGAAAAGAGTTAGGCTCCTGATGTTTAATGTCATGACTGAAGCATGTTTCAGTCTGAGCATGCACCACATCAGCAGAATACATGAAAGCGCCGTTAGCTTGTCAATAGAAATCCCAGATTTTTGTATTCAGAAACAGACCCTGTCTCTGCATCCTTAACACCATCCGAGCTGCTAACAAGCGGTTTGGAGAAAAACATTATGTTTTTCCAAAAAAGTTGTTTATATACTAAAATAGTTTCACTCATTACCAACACATTTAATTCTATTTTCCTACAACATCCACCTCTTTCAACTAAAGTATGGTTAACATTTTAATGGTGATGCTGAAGTCAAGACTATTACTTTTTTTTTTTTTTTTTTTTTTTACACATGTACAGATACAAATATACTATTTACTGGACACAGCACTAATTCCATCATGCAGTAAGTATTAAGGTTCATAAATGAACGTTGCAGCTGAAAGGTTTGAGACCTGCAGGACGTCAACAGTCTGTGTCTGGGAAATTGTTGCTATGAGCTGCTTGACAAATCTCAGCTCAGTTATTTTTCTTTCAGACAGTTTCACTTTAGAAAACACATCTGTGTTGTTAGACCAATTCTCAGAAAACATGACTGAGCTGACCTCCATCCTTACCATAGCAACCTTTTTCATTCATCTTCTGTCTTTGCTTGGCTGAACGTTGGTTGTAGCCTCCATTGTGCTCTCCTCAGCTGCAACAGTCCACTCAAACCCTCTGCTTTCTTTTCCTTTCTCTCCAAACAGCAAAGATACACGAGGGTGTGAAAGAATTATTGTGAGGTTTATTGATCTGCTCCTAATTTATTTAGAGAGTGACCCTGTTATGTTTCATTTATTATCCGCTTTGTCACGAAAATAAATCAAAGACCTTTCATTAAAAAGAAGCATGCCATATAAATTTGTTCCCCGCTCGCATGTAATCGATCAGAGAATGATCTGGATCTGCACTAAAATCAGCAGAACATCGTGTTCTTCCTCCTTGTTACTTCTTTTCTTAAAAGCACACTGAGTTCATGGCTACTGGCGATGCAGTGTACATTATAAATAACTTACACATACTCAAATAAAAGGAATCACAGTGTCTTTTTGTAAATAAATCTCTCAGAGCTTGGGGGTTCACTCAGTGAGCTCATCAGGAATCCTGCTCTCGGTCACTCTGATTCAAGATTTTCATCTGAGGGTTTGATGTTCTTCGGATCTTCACCACCACCACCACCAGCGTCAAGACTCCATCAGGGAAAATTCCAGCGTGACTCATTTTAACCTGTCTCTAAGAATTGTGTTGTGATGTGTTAAACGCCTACACATCAAGTAGAGCTCATGTATCAGTAGAAGTCTCTGCTGATGTACTGATACCATCTAGCTGTTCCACTGTAGCTGCCGGAAACAGTCATTTTTTCTTTATGTGTTAAAGGCTGGAGGTACCACTTTATTTGAAGGGTGTGATTATGGCAGGTATGACGAGGTCATAACTTAGGCTGCCTCCGAGATGAGCTTGTCAGGTAGTCATTTTTCGCACGAGTCGAAAGTTGACTGCATGATATGCTTCAGTTCAAACAGACTCTTCCTGTCTCACTGACACGAATCATATCAGGTCTTCACTTTGCTAAAACATGGGATCACTAACAGTCCCACAATAACTGCAACCCAATGACCATTTTAACAATGAGTTAAAGTGTGAAATGCAAATAAACTGGATTTGCATCCAAAAAATCACAGTTTCATTACGACTGTTTAACCATCGAGTATTAGGTATAAAGTTATAAACAACAAATCACACTTGAATAATTTCTGACTCGCTGAAAAGATCCAGAATCCACGGTCCAGATATCAGCCTGTTTGCTTTGTTGTTTAAATGCTCAGTGACCTTTGACCTTGTGGTGCTTTTCAGTCACTATAGTGATGGAGCTTCCTCAGTCAGGAGCATGTTCACCCACCTACAGTGTCTTTAATCTTTTCCTTTTATTCTTCAGGTTCTTTATTTTCGGTCTGTATTCATATAATTCCGGCTTCTGACGTTTCTATACTATCACTGCTTCTCTCATTCACAAATTTCACACACCATCATCTGACCAATCATCTTTTGTTCTGCATTGTATGAACGAACACGTGGCATGCTGGGTAGAGAGTATCACCATGTTTCAGTTACTATTTTAGATCAAATGTTCTGCATCAGTAAGATGATGATCTTCACAGTATCCCAGGAGCTTGATCTGTGATTCTCTATCACACACCTGCAGCGGCCTCCACACATTTATGACAATCACAACCAAACCAAATCACAAATCATGATAAATATCATCATTCATTTACAGTTGATTGTGATCTTTTCCTGATCTTAATCAACTGGTGTGGTTGCCTACACACAACCATAACAAAGTTTAAGCACGCTTTAGTTGCTACAAGCCAATATTGATGTGGTTCAGGATGGAATGAGGGGTCTGGGGGTTAAGTCACCACACCACCACTGGTTTGAACGTACTGTAATGAAAATCATCTTCAGCCATGTTTGTTTGGAAGAGATGCAGAGAAGTTTGAATACACATGTTGTAAGTTGCTTTGGACTAAAGTGTTGCCGGATTAATGTGATGTAACATGAGGAGCATGACTCAGAAAACATTTTCTACCCTGTCGGTTCCAGAAAACTGCTCTTTTATTCACTCACACATGAATGTAGAGATGAATAAATGGATGGTTGAGTGATTAAATGTCAAGAAACAAGTGGATAATATTTCTGTGGCAACTAATTATGTGATCATCCCTCACATTTCTTATGGCAGGAGTTAAAACGTGAGCAACAGCTCTATTTACGTCCTGCGGCACTTGTTTTCTGTTGAGCGATTCATCTCTGTTCATGTACAAACTGTTTGACCATCAGGGCATTAATTAAGCTTGTAACATTACAGGAGGCATTTACATGGGTTTGTTAAAAGGTTACTGCATTAATATTCATGGTTTTATTAGTCACAGCTGAAGACACCCCTCTGCATTATGTTCCAACATCAGAGCTTCCCTCCAGGCTTCAACTTGATCTCTCCTTTGTGAATTTATGTCAAACATTATTTACATATTTCTTTTTAGACACATTTTGAGAGTGCAGTGAAATATTCACTCCACATGTGCCTTTTCCTTTCAAGAGTCTATAATGACACTGCTGTGTTTTCTCCTTTTAACTATCTCTGTGTGGCTACTGCTATAAAACTGTGCCTTAATTGTTTTTACTGTATATTCAACAAATTAGACTTTGAAAAAAGAACATGTGCGTATGTGAAACTTGTCTGCAGGCAAACATTCAGAGGTGAAATATTTTCCAATTTCCAGTTTCCAATAGTAAATGAATAATAAATGAATATTTATTTGGTTTTAAATTGAGCTTTTCTTTCAAGAAAGTCCCAGTTTTCCCTACAATTTGTATCAAATCACAACCAGATCCCCTCAGAAAGAATTAGGGAATTGGGGACAGTCTCTGTCTTTCTGTAGATGAAATGTTGTGCATGTCCTGACAAATCTGGTAAAAGTTCAGTGAAATACTGTAATCAGGTGTTTAAAGGGTCAAAATAACACAAAAAATATTTTCTCTTAACTGAATTTTAGTGTGATTTTGACACTAAATTGTGGACTTAATCTAACTCTGACTTTGCTGTATACACTAAAACAGACTTAATTGGGTGGGCTCCTGATTCCTGTTATTGCCATCAATGTATTTTAATTAGATCACGATAAACTGCATGTAACATGAATGTATTAACATGTAAATAGACACTTATAATTTCTATTTCAGTGTCAAACAAGTGTCATCATAATCTAATGCTTCAAACGTGGACTCGGCCAAATCCGATCTTGAGTTAATGATTACAGTGTTCATTATTCAGTGAACCATATTTTATGTAAACATCATTAAGTATTTACAATAACCCAGATAAGGGTGCTCACACACTGTTCTCTTTCACTGTGATGTGTGTCTAAACATGAGCTGCTACACCTTTGTGAACATGTATTAACACACAAAGAAATTTGAATGTGAGATACTGTTTTTGTGTAACTTTAATGAATAACTGCAGTTATTTAATTATTAATCTTTGACAGTTGTAAGTTGATTTTGATTGTGTCCTACTTATTTGTACAAGTTTGTCAAGGACCTCTAAATTATGGGTGCTCTTTAATCAACAATTCTGGGGAACTCATCAGAAACTGTCTGATGTGTCCTTGCACAGTGAGAGCTGAACAAAGTCTTGACATCTATACATCACTTCTGCTACATTAGGGTTTTCCCCCAGGGATCAATTAATTTAATCAGATTCATTTTTTATTTCAATCATAAAAGGTTTTCAACATGTGGGTGAACTCAAACCGGGAGATTTAATGAATCGAACCATGCAGATGATCAAAACGTCTGTAATCAGGGACATGGAAGCATCCGCTGTACTGTCAAACAGCTGGAATGTGCATCTGGTGAGTCATGGGAACCCGTCTCCTAACTGTCAGCACTGTCCCTCATACATGGGTGGTGCAGGATGACATGTCTCTCTGTCTTTGTCTCTCTTTTTGTTGTCATCGCTCATGTCTCTTGGCCTGTTGGAGCTATTTTTGAGTGGCAGTGGGCAGCTTCCAGGTGATCTGATCTGATCTGGGTGTTCCTGCAACAGAGAACTTGGCTCTCTGTGAAACAAGCAAAGGACGTCAGTTTCAGTGATGTCTGCATCTGCCAAATGACTGTAATGTAACCAATGTTCTGCTATTTTAGCGATTACTTTAAAATTAAGAAAAAGAACCATAGTTTTCTTTTAATCCTTGTGTGTGTGACTGTCGACCAAAGATTAATCTGCCTGTCAGTGTAAATCTTCAGGTCTTGCTGTCACTGTCTGAGCATCAGCACACTCACACATTGCTTCTTCCAGCTTTCTAGTTGCTTCTGTCCCTGCTTCCTTACGTCTGGCAGGTTTGGCAGTGATGAAGAGGGCCCTGTGGGCTCTGCTAATGCATTTCTCCAACTGGGTTTTGGATCTAATAAGCAGGGATTTGCAGACAGGGCAGACTCACCAGGGCAGCCCATGTTTTCATAATGAGCAACCAGAGAATGAGAAAACATGACGTCCTACCAAGGACAGGTCTGGACAGAAGAGACTGAGACAGAGAGTGGGAGAGAGGAGAAAAAGGACATGAAAGGTAAAGGAGAAATGAAGGGAGATTTAAAAGAAAGAGAAGAGAGGCACGAAAGTGACATAAGCACAGAGATGCTTTAAAAATTAAGTTAAAATCAGCACATTAATTGAGACATAGTAGTGTGATTAAGTAATTTGGAAACATTATGGGAATACACAGTTTTCTCTGATTGTGCATGAATAAAGTAAATTGGAACCTAAAAAAAAAAAAATCTTCAGACTGATCAGTGCACGTCATGTGACTGGTTTGCATAAAGGAATGGGAATGGTCCCAAACCAGCTGACTGAATAGATTCAGCAATGAACGTGAACCCTCAGGGCGACAGGGTGAGGGGTTCATACATCTGGAAGGAGCTCAGAGTAGAACTGTCTGCTCGTTCGTGTCGGAAGGAGACAGTTGAGGTGATTAGGGCATTTGATCAGGATGTTTGTTGGACTCCGCCCTTTAGTGGTTTTCCAGGCTTGTACAGCTGGGACAGACGCAGACCACACTGGACGGATTACATATCTCATCTCGTCTGGGAGAGTCTTTGGCCCCCCAGGAGGAGCTGGATTATGTGGCTGGTGACAAGGATGTCTGGACAACCTTGTGTACTGCCACCGCAACCTGCACCTGGAGATGTGCACGAAAATAGATGAATGAAATAGGTGGGATCTGAACCCATCCATCTATTTTTGTGTCACTGTTCCAGAGTAAATAGTGCTACAGTTTTCAGAACCGAAAGACAGATGGAAAAATGACTTCCAACTAATTTTGTCTTCTTAGCTTAGTAGCTTAGTTATGGTGACCACATTCAGTACATAGAGGTTTTAATAAATTTAATTGACAATTGAAAAAAAAAAAAAGATATAGCATAATAATGAATTAAGGTGTAGGAATTCATTTGATGCAGGGATTAATAAAGGCAGAGGAATTATTTGCAGAAGGTGATGCAAAGATGAGGCTGCTTGAGAAAGTGACTGGGAAAGAGAATGAGAAATAGATGGAGAGAGACAAGTGTAGTCGACAGGAAAATAAGGAAGATAAAGTCTGTGACAAGCAGAGGAGAGATGGTGGGAGTGGAGGCTACTTTTAGCCAACAGACCTGCAGATATGGCTGATCTTCTCAAAAATAAGTTGATAGAAAGCGAGAGACAGGCAATACATCTGTCTACAGCCTGCAGGCCAAAAAGACAGACCAATAGGGAAAGAGAGAAAAGCTTACTCTGTTTAGGTTTAAGCTTCAAAAGCTTTGTTTATTCCATTACAGCTCCACATAATTAAAAAAAAATCCTTGAGTTTATAGATAAAGTTTACCAACACAAGAAACCGGGTTACTGTGAGAAATCCTGCTACGACAGGAAATCAGAGAATGTGTTGCATGTTGATCGGAGAGAACCAGTGAAAGAGAGAAGTGTTTGTGTGTCCGACATTTCAGACAAGCACAGCAAACAGAAATGAAAGATGCTGCTGAGTCTGGTCTGGTCTGCTGTGGGAACACGCTGAAACCAATAAGGGGAATAAAACCAACCGGAGAACGAGGAGGCGGGAAGAGTCAGTGTGAAATTAATATGATGTGAGTTACACACAAACACAAACACAAACACACACACAAAACAAAAAACAAAAACAAAGGAGCACTGGACGTAGAGGGAAGGAGGTGTGCACTGTGAGGACTAGGGCCTGACCAATGTGAGGACAGGAGGGAGAACAGATGATATGGTGAAGGAAAAGGAAGAAAAGGAGGGAAAGGAAACTGACAGTGTTGACAGAAACTGAAACAAAAGTTCGGTACAGAAGGGTGAGAAGAAGGGACGGAAAATGATGCAAAGACATGAAAGGAAAGGGGAGCGAGCTGAAGGAAAGAAAGATAAAGGCTGTATAGTGACAGAGACGGATAGAGATGGATGGAGTATTTGAGGCCAAAGGAAGTGATTTAAAGGGCTGGGACCAGAGACTGATGTCGTGGAAGAGAAATAGGGCGGCAGGATGGATGGCAGCAAGGAGGGATGAAAGAAACAGAGTCAAGGAGAAAAAAAACTGCTGTGAAGAGAGAGAGAAGTGAGGGGAGAAAGAAGGCAAAAAGGGACACCAAGAGGACGATTGTGCATAATTTGAAAAAGTCATCAGAACAGCTCGACTGATAAATTTCTCTGTAGTGTCTGAGTGGGATGATTTTCTCCCTGTACGATTCAGTTTTTGTTGCCAGGGTTAATCACTAAACCTCAATCACCCAAATTGTATTTAAAATCTAAAACTGACACGTGAGTCTATTCAGCAGTGTAGTCACTGAAGTTGTTAATGTCCAGTGCATTCATTGTATTCATTCTGGTAGCTACTGATAATTATAGACGTGTAAACTCAGCACCTCCTAGCACACGTCGTCCGATGAGCCATGTTACCACTGGCAACTGTGCCTCTACATTTCTCTACAGATCTATATTATTCAAAACTGATTGCAGCACATCTACTTTTAAAGACAAAGAGCGCCGTGTCAGACTTTCAAAGCTTACATCTCCCCTGACTCTTTCCCAGCCACAGTCTGTTTCATCTTCAGTGCTGTGGATTCTCTCTTGTCACAGTGATCAAAACTTGTTGGATTAGACAAGCAAGACGTTCAAATTTACATAAAGTGGTATTACTAAAAGAATAAAAGACGAAGAAGAAGAAGAAGAAGAAGAAGAAGAAGAAGAAGGGGGGTCTGAAAAATATCTGAAAATAAAGTTGGCAGAGAATTCCTGACATTTTCAATATGGGCCAAAAGTTTCCAGAGTCAAGCCATTTGTGTGTATGTGTCTGTGGATACTGGCAGTTTGTCAAAAATGTGTCGTCTCCAAAGTTAAAATTGAGCCTTCGTCCTTGATCTGCTGGCTCCTAAAATAAATGTCTTACCTATGATGGACCATTTTTTTGTCCCCAGGTGGGAAGTAAGGTCCCTCAACAGGCCTGTGTGGACTGATTAAGTCCTCTTTATACAATTAATAACACAAACACTCTCAAACGTGAAAATCACGGTCCAGTATCTGCCCCTCTCATGTTCTGAGCTGTGAGTACTTCACCCTCACTAACCTTTGTCTAATTTTAAAGTGGTTGGTGGCACACGGTCTAAAATAAGCAGACCTGATTTATTTCCTTGAGAGCCTCTAACAAGTCGTGATTACAATTACCAGTAATTTTAAATTTGTGCCGTTGTTCACATCGGTTTTGCACAGATTTCATTAGTTGCTGGATGTGAGTTATTTGGCAGAAAGAGCGACAGAGTGATAAAACTTTTTTGAGTTTATAATTAATTTCTTGACTGGCAGTAAATCTCTGACAGCAGGTGATTAAGTTGTCTCTCTCTCTCTCTCTCTTTATTGTTTCTCCCTCTGACATTAAATTGAGCTATAGTTTAAATTAGGCTCTTTTGGATTTGAAAGATGTTTGGGAATTTCACCTTGAGACAAGCGTGATTACTGATGCACGGGTTGTATGAACTTCAGAGCTGGATCCAACTTTTCAAAGTCACTTACACGCTGACTATTCATCTTCTGTAGGAGCCTCCTATGATAACTTTCCAGGATCATTTAGGAAGTTTTGTTGTCAGCAGCTTGGGAAATGACAGATGTTCCCCCGTGTCTCTCAACAGAGCGAGCAGGACGTTAACATCATCTCTGCAGTGGTACGATTGTTGTCATAGGCCAATTAAGAGAAAAGTTTTTCCTTTTTCTTTTGCATGTATACACAACTCTGACAGATAACTCTGAATAATTTAATTGGCCACTGATTTTTTTCTCTTCCCGCCATGATACACCTGCTGCAGGTTCATTTGTTCAGCTGTTTTCCTGTTTGTGTACTCTGTCAGTAAAATGATTATGTTGTGTATTCAGGACTGATAATTCTGGATGGAAGCTCTGCATCACCTATTTTACATTTTTGGTGGTACTAATGCACTTTTGTGTGTGTGTGTGTGTGTGCAAAGCCAAACTGATGTTGATCTGTGAATGGAAACCTGGTCGTCATATCGTGCTACATCATTAATATGGATCTCAACTGGCAAAAATAAACTGGTAATTGGTCATCGTCATGGTGGGGCTCTGTGTTGGTGTTAAAAGAAGGCAGACATTCATGATTCCTGAAAGGCTGGCGTGCAGGGTTTAGAGGCACAGCACGCAGCACCATTAGGGAAACAGATTGAGATGCAAGGAAACAGACTTGAAAAATGATTAGAACTTGAAAAACGTGATTAGCTGCATCTCTGCCATCATAATTACTTTACGTCCATCCTCCTTTGTCTGCTCAGTTTCTCCGTGAGTGAGTAAAACATATGAATGCAAAGCAGGGGTAATCTGAATCAGATGAAAGGCAACAGATAAATGAATACAAACACACCCACCGGTCCCCACCCATCCCATCATCCACCAACGCCTGGGCAGAAATGGTTTCTGCAATAATTCTTTCTTTCATTAGAGCCATTTACACTAAAAGCCTTGCCTTGGCGCCCATTATTGTCTCTTGAGGACAGGAGTGAGTACCTCAGGGCACATGCCGGTCAACACTAATGAGCAATGAATTATTTATTCAGTCAGCTGGTTACAATCCATCACTTTCCCACTATTAATTCAACCAAACCCCCCAAATCATCTGCATGACAGCAATTATATTCCAGCTCTGATGGCACTTGAGCTCTATGTGCATAGTAATAATATTTCTACACACCTTCACCGTTTGACAGAAACTGAACATGACATGTTGGTTGCACTGCACCTGCATTACAAATCTTCCAGGAACCCCGGCTGGCAGAGTCATGGATATCCAAAGGACAAAAGGCCACATCAAGCGAAAGTGTAGAATCGCCTCACAAGCAGATGTGACTGGTGTTCATTTGCCTCAAGATTCAGAATATTGCAAAAAATACAGTCATATAATTTTACTCCAGGCTGTAGTTAAGATGAGTCCAAGAGAAAACAGCACAGTTACATTTGGGTAGAAATGAGTCCAAATGGTGTCCACAAGCAGACATTACATAAATTTGGGCTGGTCAATCTAAAACAAACCAAACCCATCCCCAGAACAGAAATCTCATAACACGGACACGATATTTGGTTGAATAATAAAATGTAACAACATAGCAGCTCAGGTCTGATTATCATGCTGTGATCACCTGCAGGGCGCGTCCAATCCAAGCATTCCCACAGATTTGCATGTGGGCGAGACCAATCAGTGACGTTCACATGTTCATGACTCAGTTTTCTTATTTCCTCCATTTCAGTTTTTACAAACAAACTTTTGTAAGAAAAGATTCCTGAATGAGTGTGAGCGCTTATTATGGATCAGAACGGAAAGCTGTGACTCAGACTGTTATTACAGTCAGTGAAGGAAACGGTCCTGAGCTCAACCATAATTTGGTCACCTATGGCTTTTGAGATGTAAGATTTTTACCTAAATGCAGTAAAGGCACAGGTAGTTATTACATATTACAATAGAAAATTTGCTCTCATTTGTATATGTAGAATTTCTGTTGCTGATGAATAAAACCACAGGGAAGGAAGTGGGAGTGAGAACCTTTGGTACCAACATGTGCTCCCAGTTAACTCTGACCAGTCATACTCCTGGGAAGCTGGCAGAGCTATTCTTGTTTTGGAAAAAGCTTGTAAAATAGCTATTATTTCTTCTGTGTAATTCACCAAGGCATTTTAAATACTGCTCAGCTACCGAGGGAATCAAAGCGCACCAGCTGAGCTTTTCAAAGAAATCAGGAGTGTTGCAGAGGTTCTTTATGCAGCGGAAAGCCATTTAAGGGACAACACTTTGAGTTTACCGCACAAGGGAGTAGAGATTCTGAGGGTGAAGTGCTGCGTTTCTTTGTGATGTATAATAACCTCAGAGAATAGAGATGATGCGCCAAACTCAGACGCTGTGGAGGAGAATCGAAGCAGAACAGACCACAACTCAATATGATCTGCAGAGCGGCTCCAAAATTAGATTTGGAAAAAAAAGGGCACGACTGTTTTTATCCAGTTGGTGTAAGAGAAAAGAAAATCACTTTCATTAAAAGCTGAGGCTGCAGCATCCATAGAGTTTTAAATCTTAAGTTGATTTATGAATAAGTTGAACATTTTTAAGGGGAAATGAAAGAAGCTTTTTATTTCCCTGTTTCACCAAGTTACTGTGATACAACTGTTATGAAGACTTGTTTGGATTTACCATATAAAGCCATTGCTGGCTTGCACAGAGCGACTATAGTACAGCGTTTCTGCAAAACTGCGGAAGAAGTGTGGGTGTTAAAACACCTGCATCCCCCACAGGTGGGACGCCCGTGGAAGAGACACATCCAGCAGACACAGAGCAACACTATCCTCCCACTGGAGTCATGTTGCTGTCAATCTGAGGTCCAGTCCAATGTTCACAGTTAACTGTTGCTTAGATCTAATTAGCTCACATTTGTGTCCTGACAATTTGCTTCTGGTTTTGCTGTGAGTTCCATGTATTTCCTTCACTTTGTGTGTTCATATTAAACCCTGAGCACCAAAAGGTATTAAAATGGTGGCAATTTTTGTGGGTATCTGATACTTTTCTCTGTGTTTGCTTTTCTCTTTACAGTTTACTTTTGAAAAGTCTGACACTTTGACAGCAGACATGACGGACAGGAGCTCTGCTGAGACTCCGAACAGGAAGTTTATTTGCTGACACGTGTCGGGTCCAAACTTTCTTGTAAGAACAGAAAACCTAGAAAAATGTTTTTGTGTACTGACAACAAAGTCGCTGTGACCCCATTTTGAAATCTCTTCTGATCTCTCATTCTCTCAGAACTTGTTAAGGAACTCACAAGTAAAGGAGCCAGCATACTGTAGTGTGGGGTCAAATGTTCACAGAGTTTTCCTTTTGCTGTGAGGAAGGAATTAGATGAGTGCTGAATGAAATACATCTGGGAACAAAACATGCCTCATTTAGAAGGAAACAAAGACGGTTTTGGAACCATAAACAAACATAATCCAAGAAACTACAAAGAAAAGGATTTTTAATAGGATCCTGTTTGTATTTTAACATTCAAACGAGTGCCCCTTCAGTCCCTCAGACATCAGAGAATACAGTTTGTGGTTTTCACATTTCCACAGTTGTTCCATGATGAAAGGAACAGATGGCTGCATATATAATGTAAGGGATAAGGGAAAGACAGCTGTTTAGTTTCATTAAAAGTTCTAACCTCATAAACCAATTTATCAGTCTGGATTTTGGGGACATGGATAAAATGATGCACGAGGCACCGAGAACTGTCCAGTCACCAATGAGACTAAGAGTCTACAACCATGGCAACAGCTCTGTGAAGCTGTACTTAATTTATGCTAACATGCACTTACTCAGAGAAAGCAGGTTATGTAGTAACCTGGTTACTGAACTGTATTATTCATCCATTTTTTCTTACAATAAAAGCACCAGATATCAACTAGAAGACAACAGCCTATTTTTAAATGACATCTTTTCATGTAAAAGTCTGACTGTGTGTTGATTTGTGTAAATATTCGTGTGGTTTAAATGTTCCAAACCATGACACACTGGGCCTTTTGGTAATTAGGAAGTTGAGTTGCTCATTTGCCTTGACGCTAACAACCTGTCAGGCTTGTAATTTTGGGATGACAGGGAAGCAGTTTGGTTTGAGAGTTACACATGCACATTTGTGTTATACTAATAATATGTCATTGAGTTGCCTTTGGCTCATTAGAAAGGCGACAGAAGAGGGAGAGTGAAAACAGAGAACAGCTAATTATCCATGATACTAACAACATCTTGCTCCTTGTCAGGAACTGTGGGTGTGTGGGTGAGACAGAGACGGAATTTTACTTTACAAAATGTGTTGCTATGCTATAGAGGAAACTGCAGCGCTCTTAAACAGCAGCACTAAGCCAGAGAGATGTGAGACAGACATGATGAATGTGTGCCCGAAAAAAAAAAAAAGTCAACTTCAGCAACAAGGTTGCTGCCAAACTGGGTCAGAGCAATGGGACAGTAAGAAAGCCATGTTCCCTTATTGACCCTGATCGTTATAAGGCTGCCAGTTTTTTGAACATCTCATCTGAGATCTCCTGTAAAGAGTGCTAAAACTCCTCAGTCATGTCATTGGAGGTCAGCGCAGGAGGCTCCAACCAGCTGCTGATGATCCAGCTGCTCTAGCGACAATATTTGGGAGTGTTGCACATGACGGCAGGAGGGCAGAGGGCAGAAATCCTGCCCATCAAACAATTCATTCTGCCCACTTGGCAAAAAGGGCAGAGCGAGACCTGATCAGCTGAGTGGAATCTGGCTCTACAATCTTTACAATCTAAGATCAACACTTATGACAATATTTGACAAACTTCTGTTATTTCCAGTGTTGACAGTCAGATTTGGACACCCATGTCTCCCCTTTCTTGTCATAATTTTCGCTGGTGCATCCCCACATTGACAAGACACAAGAGGTTTACTTGTCTTCAAGTGCACAGTCGGTTTTATTCCTGTTCACTGTCTTTCCTGCTGTCTTTGTTCTTGGCAATTACCACATCTATTGTTCCTTTCTAAACACAAGGACACATGCAGACGCATGGATCCTTTTTAAAATGAAGTACAGACTTTTGTTGTTGTATTTCAGTATTATTTTTAAACACAACACAGGCAGTGCAGTATTTTAACGTCTATTTTCCCACATATCAAATAAAGGTGGTGTTAAGACAATTTGTGGCACTGAATTCTGCAGTGAACTGAACTTTTCCTGAAGCATGTAGGTGAGAGGATTTCTACTAAAATCCATAGTCACTGTGCAGATCACCTGAGTGTTTGTGGCACGGCAAAGCTCATGATTTATGATGGCTTTTCTGGCAAGCAATAAATAAGGTCACTGGTGTGGCAGCCAGAGAATCTGACACTTATTCATCATGGTCATGAATCTTCCACATGACAATGATGAAATATGCAGCTGTCTGGAATTTGTTCTGGTAAGTTTAACAAAAAAAAATGTTTTGTAAAAAATGTAAATCAGTCACCAACAGTAGTTCTGAATTGTTTGAAAAAAAGCTTTTGAAAGAAATCAAGCCGAAACTCCAACACTTCAGTAATGCCATGACACTAAGCAGCTTCAGCGCTGCAGCTGCACACATGGTTGGCTCTGTCCTTGAGTTGCAGAATCATGAGTTGATGTTCCTTTGTACTGTTCTTTTGCACTGTTTTGCATCAAAACGCTGTTCAGTTACATTTCAATTCTGCACGTTTGGTATATTTTGTTTATGTATTTCCAACAAACTGGGGACCTAAAATGTAGAAAGTATTTCTGCCAAAGGCTCAGAGATTTACAGTTCCGACTGTCCTTGGAGCCGTTTTCCTCTGCAGTGATTTTTCCAGCCCATTAAAATATGCTCCTCCTGGAGCTAACATTCTGAGGAAAACACCGCTGGGGAAATGAGAAAGCACTCAAACGGATTGTGGGGTGGAGAATAGCTTGGAAATGTCGTCTGGATAACTTTGGAAAAGAGGAGAAATTACAAAAATGGATGGTGGGAGAAAGAGAGGAAGCAAAAGAGAAGAGAGCATGGTGACAGACAAGGTGAGATCAGAAATGTTGAGTAAATAAGAAAAGGCATGCAACTGAAAACGTGAGAAGTAAGAAGAGGAGTCGCAGATATGAGTGATGTGAGATAACATGACAGAATGAAAAGACAAAATGAGAGATGAAAAGAGGGGGATGGCAGGCGATAACAGCAGAGCGTGGGAGGAAGCACGAGAACTGGTCGGTGAGAGGAAGGAGTAGATGAGATCAGAGGTTAAAGAGAAAGAGATGAGGGGTGAAGAAGAGACGTGAACAGAGATGGAAGGTGAATGGAAAAAAAAGAGGAGAGGATGGGAGTTAGGGTTGGAGATGGGATGGAAAACAAAGCAAAGCTGAGGCATCGGCAGGAAAGGAGGAGGATAAGGTAACCTAAGGCTGAAAGCTGCTGAGTCAACGTTTTCATGGTTTTTACTTCTGAAACACTCTATATCATAAATTTGCAAGTTTAATGCCCAAATTGCAGATATTTACGCTGATCTCTTACTTTTCACATTTACCATAATTTTACTCAAATGCTGAAACAGTAAAGATGGAAATGAACTGATAATCTTTGTCCCACATCCAGCTAAAGATCAAAGCGCTCACATCTCTTTCTATGGTTCCTCGCACCAGCAACAACGAAGCCCGGAGCAAGAACAAAGGGAACGAAAAAGATGGAGAACAGAGAACAACAGAACAGAGCAGGGGGACGGCAGGACATCCACAAAGCTCAGTTCAGGACCTTCATCAGGCTGAGCTCGTGTCCTCCACAAACATCTGTCCCTCACCGCTCACAGGAATGTTTGCAAAGAAAGCAGCTGTAAAGCTAAAGTAGTAGGGCTTAATGCTTTGTCTGGAAGAATTACTAGTTACTGCTGCAATGTGCAGTTCCATTACAGGAAATGAGAATGCTCTCCATGCCTGCACACACAGACTACTAAGATCAGCTGGCGCTACACAGCTTGTGTCTGCACTATGCAGTTCTAAGCAGGGATTTTCACAGTCTGGCACTGTGGACCCATCCTCAGACAAAGTTCAGACAACCACAGCCTCCAACATCTCCTGGCATCCCCGCAGTCTGGAATTATAAGGAACGTCTTTTTGTTTGATTTCTGAGCGGACTTGTGGACATGTATTTGTGATGGACATTGGAGACAGTGATATTCCCGGGAGGCAGTGTCTTTGCCTCATATTTCTCCTTCAACAGTGATGCAGTGAGGCTGGAGGTGTTAATGCGTGTTTGAGGAATTTATACTACGTCCTTGAAATGAGTGTTTTTGTAGATTAAAGGCTCGGTTCGATGTTTTGCAACTTCAGGACATGATTAAAAACCAAAACTCCAGTTCCTGTTACACTCAAGCTGAATAAATATCTGGCCAGAAAAAATAGTTCATTCGTCTTCTGAAGTGTTGAGAAAAACTTGTAGCTCTTACCAGTGCTAACAGAAGATTCCTGATCTTATATATATTATTTATTGGTCCTTTATTTTTTCCTTTTGTATCTGTCAGCACCCTCAGTGTGTTTAATGTGTGGGTTCTCCCTATGTTCTCATCACAGAGCACACAAAAAAACTGAGAACACCTCAGATCGACTTGTTTTGGACCAAAGTCCATTTGAAAAACAAATGATTGACTAAAACTGTAATGAAAGGTCTGTGTTTAAGCACCAACTGCAATGAAAGTCTCTGCACCCGTCATTAGTGAGATACCATTCACTGATTTATTTATTTATTTATTTTTTAATATGTCTGTCTTTATTTTCTATGACAGGCGATCCTCCTGGGCATGGATGATGGTCTTTCACAAATCTGTAGAGAGACGTTCTGCTTCTTCACAGATGATTCTTTTCAGCTTCTCTTTGCTGGAGGGGGTTTTTGTTGCTCTACTTTCCACTTTAAAATACTCTGGAGGTGGTCTATCAGATTCAAGTTAGGAAACATTGGCCAGGTCATAGTTTTCACTTTTCTTCTTCTTCACAAAGGCTTTTCTTTTTCAGTGTGTTTGGGATTGTTGTTTCCTGCAAAGCCTCTGGAGACTGAGCGGCGTTGATAAATGTCATGTCTCCTATACCTTTTGTTCTCATGCAGCCTCATCTCACCACACTCCCACACTCCCCAGGTCCACACCAAACACGTCCCATCTACTCTGATCCAAACGAATGCATTTTGGTTTCACCTGCTCTAAGAATGTGCTGCCAACTTCCATCGAGCTTCTTGTTCTTTGCCAAAGTTAAACTTTGCAGTTTTGTGCCATTTTGTGAACAATGGTTTTCTTCTTGCAGCGTCCTTCACGCTGGTTTCCACAGATGATCTATGCAGCAAGTCAGAAACACTCGCCCATCTGTTTTTCAATGCAAGGTTTTGTAAACAGTGAATTTTAAATGGTGTCATTTCTCAACGTCGGCCACCTTCTGTCCCGCTCCTAAACCTTCTAACCACTGCTACAACTGTTTCAGCTTATTTTCAGCAGTTTGCTGATGCTCCAGTTCTCTCTCACATCTTTATAAAGTCTCAGACTCTTAATTATTCAGACAGTTCATCACCACATGAAGTTGTGTTGCGTTAGACACAACCCAGGCCAAAACTGAGAAAGCTGTGGTGTTGACAGGTTCCTTTATATCTTTGTTCAGGCAATTAGCCTTGATTGGAAATCACAGGTGTGCTCACTTTGGTTGCAGTGATCACAGGTGTCTTCACTTTTGTTGCTCTCAGGTTGTCCCCCAGTTTTTAATTGTGCACAAGATCAAATCCCTGAATCATTTAAGGTTTTAGTGACATTACACACTGATGTACTCAGTGTTGTTGTATATTGTATATGTGAACTTAGTGTTAAAATTTGCAGCTCACTTCACCTAAACTGCAAATGTAAAGTAAAATGCCCAGAAACATGTTACTGCTGCAGCTGAAGCTGTTCATTGACCAGCCTGTTAATGCGTCTCTGTCAGAGTCCACCTGAAACCACGTCCTCTTTTCCTCAAACAGATTCTGACACAGAAGTGAACCTGCATTCCTCTCTGAGTCTGCACCGCTTTCTCTGTTCGAACCTTGTCGTGTTTCTCGGTCTGTATCCGTCACTGTGTCAAAACCTGCCTCTGTTTCTGCCCTTCATCTTTTTCTAAACCTCCTCACCGGTACTCACTCAGCTTTCCTCGTAAACCTGTTTTCTCCATTTTCCTGCTCGTAGCCTCCAGCCGTCTCTTTCAGCGCAGTCCTCCACTATAATTTGCCCATCTGAGCCATGACACTCTCTCCAGGTTCTCCAGGTGGTTTGGGTGGCCCTGTTTCCAGAGACTTCTCTTGTCCTGTACCTTGGACGTTCTCTGAGGTTTAAGCCGTGTCCTTACCAACAGTTTCACTGGAGCATCTGCCATCCTGAGCATCTTCCTGTCCTATTAAAGCAGTATGCTCACTGCACACACAAACACATATGTTGGCCATACATTATCTCTTCAGATATAAATATTTACAGTCACACCTAAATCAGTTTCTATGCTGAATGATAAAACATCCATGAACAAGAGAAATGAAAAGCATTTCTCATTTTTCTCTCTGCCATCTTTGCTGCCACTGAGTTTATTTTCAGACGTGCACTGTGGTGCAGTTCTCAGCTGCGGATAAAATCTGGAATAATCACCTGCAGCATTCTGAGAGGCTTTTGGCTCCATTTCACCTCTTTCATGTAATATATGGGATGCAGTCTGAGTGCATGGGTGCCCACACTGCAGTTCTCCATGTTCAGTTTAGAATGACTGCTCTCATCTGCTCATCAAACAGTATTTTTGATGACTGTTCACATCTTTTCAGGGATTTAGCTTGTTTCTGGTTCTTCTGTTTAACAAAAACTGAAACTAAACTGAATTCAGATTGCACCTTGTTTGCAGTTAAAATATTCAGAGCACATTCATTTGTGAACCCTGTTTTGTGCACTGTGCCATTAAAAATTATGTGTTTCATTGTTATATCTATATATATAGAGACAGGAAAAAAAATGAAACTACAATCGAGTATTTATGTGCATATATTTTGTTTTTTGTTTTTTTTTGACTCATTCTGCATAGTGGGTAAGTTACATGACATTCTGACTTTTTGGTTAGATTATGTGATTTCCACTGCACAGACTCAGTGAATCTGAGCCAAAAACTCATTCCATTAAGTCCAAATGCTGTCAGAGAAAACATTTTTCTCCTGTCTGGAAACGCTGACATTTTCAAGACAAATCACCTTTCATCTTTCATCATTTACTGGTGGGAGCATCTAAAAGCCTCACAGATGCACAACTGCATTCACTTTGCAGACACATTAAATCTATTACTGAGAAAACTCACACTTAAACAAGCTGTGCAGCCAAAATCACATTTTGCTATTTAATATGGAAATTCACAGCCCACATATGGCCTCATCAGGGAGCTGCGAAACACAGCAACTCTGACACACGCACACCAACTTAAGGGAAGAATTTTAGTCATGCGCCAGGGATGTTTATACAAGGTTTTTTAGAACTGTATAATGTGGCATAATTACACAGGACTGTAGGTATGATTGGCGGCTCCCAGAATATGAATGTGTGGTGATTATGAGTTTGAAAAGAAGTGATGTTGAAAAACCATCAAGATGAAAGATAATTACTGTAACTTCCCCTGTCAACTTTCCTCATGCGAACTCTCTGGAGATTTAAGAAAAAAAAAACAAAAAACAACAAAAATAACAACAGCAATAACAAAACAAAAACAGAAAAGTCAGAAAGCAGATCAAATTAAAAATCCACTGACCATAGAATGATCATGTCAAATATAATAAATATAAATAGAAAATGTCAGTCTATCTCAATACTTTTCAGATGACAGGTGTAAATTGGGGGAGGCGGTAACTACTGTCTGTGCTCAAAGATGCTCTCTGCTGTCAGATGGAAATGGCTTCCTTTATCTTTCTCTGAGTCTGGGCTGATGACTTTGACCTCTTCGGTCGATGCTGAGACCCTTTTGGTCTGCTGATGTTGTCTTGTCCAGACTTAAAGCCATGAGATGTGGCTAAAAGCTCCAGAAAAAAAAACAAGTGATTGGACGTTGCAAGAAGAACTTTTTCTCTCCAACTACAGTTTTCATGGTAAATGTAATGAAGGAGTATGACTCTTTTTAACCATGGTGCTAATAAGTTTTCTGTGATAGATACTGTTTTACTTTAACTCTGAACAAACAAAGCTTCACCAAGTGCATTTCGATTTTTCAGCTTCATTTGGCACAGATCAAGCATTTTCAGAGTATGTGTATATTGCCTCCCTTGTTCATCAGCTATGTAGCCAATTATTTTGCTCAGTGGACTAAATAATCTGCAGACTCAGTTGTTGGCACGAAAGCAGTTGCCTTGTTTTAATTAAGAAAAAGGCAGCGGAGAGGCCGTTACAGGACGAGTATTTGTTGAAAAGAAGCCTAACTGTTATGACTAGTCCCTTCCTGATGAGCGAACCACCCCCGTCAGGCTGCATCTGCAATGAAGAACTACTATCAATGCAGATTAAGGACCCTCTGCTGGTACCTCACATTAAAAGCTTTCCCCAAGGTCACCAATGCTGCCAAGTCACTGTTAGATGAAAACAGATGTGGAAATGAAATGCTTTTGTGTTTGCTAGATATTGTGCTACGTGTGGTCATTTAAATGTGTGGGGGTGTTAACTGTTATGTTTTTTTATGCTGTTATTTTCCCTAACCTCAAGAGACTCCCTGAAACACAAAGGTTAGATAAATGAATAAAAAAGGAGATCAGTCTGGAATATTGTTTGGGGGGAATACTGCAGCTGAATAACTGATGAGGCTGAGGTTGGACAGGTCATGAAAGTTCTCTACAGTAAACTGTATGACAGAGAAGGTTCCAGTGAGTTCTAGCACAATCCAACACAGAAATGCTGCGAATAATAAAGATCAGAGGAAACCTGGTGAGACCTTCAGAATATTTTTCCTATTTGTGGGGTCTGCATCAAAGAACAGACTGAAGATACATGTCGATGACACTGTGTCCTGTTTAACGTGCAGGCTATTTTCTCATTTTCTGTCTCTTTAACTCGTTGAAAAATAATTCATCTGTTTTGTTTCCGTGTTGCTGCCTCTGCTTTGGCCTCCTGCTGAGTACTGTACTAACCCTTCACAGCAGGAGGCCTTTGAACCAGTTAACAGTTTCTCCTGAAGTGTGGAGCAGTAAAAAGATCATGATTGTTTGATGTCAGGCCTGGAGAGACATCTGATAAGGACAGGTACGACTGAAGCCGTTTTCACGTATGGACTCTGGACAGTGTCTGGACCTGACTCTCTGGACATTGATACTGTCCTTTCTGCCCTTAAAAGAGGAGATGTCAGTATACAGTCATCATAGCCACGCAGATGATACTCAACTCTATTATTCAGTTCAGCCTGATGATTTTAAGACTTATGTCAATTACTATGTGTAATACTTCCATTAATAATTTAATGAGCAACACCATCTTACTTTAAGATGAAGATTAAATGTAAATTATTTTATTTATACATAAAGTAACATAAATAAGATTCCCTGGATCAAAAGAAGAGTGAAGAATGCCGGGTCATTAGAGGCACATCTGCAGGCACGTGTGAATTTAAGTCTTTATTTAAGCCTGAAGACTCATTTCCTGTGCAGCTTTTGACACCATTTGGATCATCTTCGTCAGTGAGTCTGCACAGGACTGATGCTGGAGGATCTCAAATCGATCACAATCCCTTCATTTTATGCATCTGCAGAGGTTACTTTGATGTTCCCCTCAGTTTCTTTAAGAGCTCACGTCTCTTTAGTTTGTGTATTCTTCCCCAGTCAGAAATATATCGTCTCACACTGTTATGCAAATGACAGAAAAATGTATCTTCCTCTGAGATGAAACAATGTCTTTTTCACTCTTATCGGCGGCTCACTGAATCTAAATTTCAAATGTCTAAGATGTTCAAAGAGTTTCTTTTGCACCCGCATGATAGCAAGTCTGAGTCTGTTCTGTTCATCCCTTGGATTGAACGAAGGCCCGATACCTTTCTGCATATACAGACTTCCTCCTATAATTAGAAAATGGAAACAGCGTGAAAACATTGTCTGGTGTAACAGTTCATCACAGCAGTTAATCTCTCATTACAGGAGGCCAGGATTTTAGATTTCTTCCAACTCGGTACACTTTGTCTAAACTGTCAGCCTCAGGGCTTCTGAGAAAACAAAATGACAGCGTTAAGTGGCTCAGCTGTAAACCTATTCAACAACACATCTTTGAAGGTTTGCCAAGAGCCCGAATGTTTCTCAAGCATCCCTCTCTCCCGTCTCTCCAAACCCTGCAACAGTGGGAAACGTAAGCAGGAAACAAACACTCTTGTCTCCTCCAAGTCCCCTTTCAAGGTGAAGTACGCATTATGATACCAACAGTCCTCTAAGCATCTTATGAGGCTGCTAAACAAGTACAGAACCCTGTGTTTTTTATTTTTTTCCTTGGTTATCTGTTCCCCTCCTCCCCCTCCAGCTGTTTCATGAGCCTTTCATGATGTATTTACCTGAGAGACTTCTCTCCCTATCACTTGAGCCTTCTAGAAAACAAGTGAGTGTGGATGGTGGATATGTGAGTTCTCAAGGATGATCTGGGGCTGAAAAATCTTTTGTCAAGTCGGACTTCCAAACTTTGAAAATCATTACAGAGTTCTCTGAAAAACAGACATAAATCCTTACAAAAAGAAAGAGACGGACTACAGTGTGACAAGTACGAGAGTTTTTATGCTCAAGTTCTGCTGTATTGTTTTTAAACTGCAAATCATCAAATAAGGAGCAGGAATTAAAGTGACAGCAATAACCAGGGAAGAGCTGTGCATGGTGTTCATGTGTAAAAATAACAAGGAGCACATAAACATTTAACTAAATATATCAAACCAGAGATACTGAATGAAAATTTCTTGGCAAACAAAAACCAGCTGTTTGTCTACAGTTTTGCTTTGCTATTGTGAGAAAATAATAAAAAGGACTTCATCACAGCAGCTGAGTGATGTTCTAAATGACATTGTTATTTGATGAAAGGAATCCAATCATTTTTGTATGAAATTCAGTTTAAGTCTGTAGCAGTTCATCTTGGATATGAAGTATTTTCATGTAGTGCATTTACATCTCTCTCCTAAAAAAAAATCCATTTGTATACAGCTATTTTGGTATTGCCAAGATGTTTTTATCAACATAATGAGGAGACTCAGAGTGACATTTATGTATGTGACATTTATAAGTTCATTTTCAGTTCAATTTACTCAAAGCTGTGAATGTAACTTCTACAAAAACATGTTTCTTAGAAACAATTTGTCCTCATCCTTCCTTATGAACAACATACAGCTGTGGGCAGAGGGAGAGCATCACCATCTGTGTCCCTACTTCCAATATGTATGTTGATTTAATTAATTATTCTCCAAAGTAAGCAACAGGGTTTAATTAAATTGTGCACATGTAGCTCAAAGTTTAAGAGCATCAAAGCTAATGTCAAGATTTCCAGCAGAGAATTTAATATTTCATGCATCTGGGCCAATTAACTGTTGAATTTTTAACTACAAAGACCAAAAATAAGAACTTAATCAGGACACGAATTTAGATCTAAAAAGTTGTGTCATCCACTTCAAACTGGTCAATCTGACACCATCGTCCTGCTTTGTAAACAGATACGATCTCAGATGTGGGGACAGGACATTTAGAATCCTTTTTATTTTCTACTGCAACGAGAAACCAAGATAATATGCTCAGTGCTCACAGCACTGAACTGAACGATGAGACTCGCTGTAACTCAGAAGGTTGCCATGTGATGATTTCACTGAGAACCAAGATCCAGCTCAAAAGCTCTTTGCAGCAGCTTACAGCTCATTGTGTTCATTTTCATGTCAATGTGGCTGAAACACTCTGCACATGTGCTCTGTACAACACCATTACACTGTGTGTGTGTGTGTGTGCTGTTTCAAGTGGCCACAGAAGAACATTACTCTGTCGATCACTCAGTGAATTCCACACATTATAATAAGGCTGTGCAGACACCGACAATCAGCGTCATTAAAACAATAGCATCCGCAACACAATGACAAGCGCAGCAGCTGCACACACAACACAATGAAGCCTTCTGTGTCCCCCGTAGAAACATAATGTATTCTCCTTCAACTTTACACTGACTCCAGGGGGTTATAGTCTTACTGTTTTTCTGTGTTCGGTGTTACAGATTTACAGATGTACAGTGAGTGATGTTCCCACCAGATCAAAGTCCATATTTTTAATAAATAACCAGGTTAAGAAAAAAAAAGGAATGCTGAAATGTTAATTAAATCTCCTAATGAATAAATTTGCATGCATAAATATGCATGCTACTGTCACTTTTAATGAACATTTAGCAGAGGCAATGTATTGTTCCACATCCATGAGTCTCAACTGAAAGGCCCTGGAAGCTAATTGATGAAGAATTGGCCTGTTTAAATGAAAGGCACGAAATGAATAGGAAGATAAAAGCGCTGATGTTATGGATTAAAGCTACATGGAGGTGGAAGCCCACAAAGGAGTTAGAAATAATTGCAGATGTTGCAACACCATTTCCACTGGCTTTTGAAAACCTGTCACGCAGGCGAACACGATTCCTGAGTGGCTTTGTGTTTAGAGAAATCACTGCAGAGCTGAAAGGTTGCTTGTTCTGCCACTGTCCTTGGTTGCATCAGTAATCCTGTTGGAGTGCACAGTGTAGCACGGCACCGTCCGCACATCTCTGGATGCAGTGAGTCAGCTAAATGCCTTGAGTGGGTCGTGCATATAGTTTTGGTTTTATTCTTCCAAGTTTCGACATCTCTGACATCACTTATTAGTTTTAGGAAATCAAAATAAAGAGTTACGTAACTTGCGCTAACAGCCGCTAAAGCAACATCACTTCCTGATTTTCTTCTTATGAAGTGCGGTACTGAAGAGAGACAAGCAGCATAAATCAAACCAGTTCTTCACTCATCTCGTTGTAGCTCTAACGTTCAGCTCTCCACCACATAGCTCTCCTGTGGTCTGCTCTAAGAGCATGTACACTAACTGCACTAATGAACATGAGACTCCTCTTTAATAAACAAGCAGCTCCATTAATCTTTAGCTGTGCGAGCTCTGCACACTGCTCTCCTCAGGGGGTTTTTAGGATGGTTTTAATTGTATGTGTGTGTGTGAGTGAAACACATAATGTTTCCAACTCCTTCCCATAAGTACGGTAATAAAACAATCTGTGGGAAAAAAATTCAAACACAAACTTAAATATACACTATGCTCATAACAAGACCGAGCGTTTACAGCCACGCTAGTGTGCGGTGTGTGGTTTCAATTAGATATTATGACAAGTCATTCTCTAGGGGCCAACTGTTGTGGTTATCTAGCCATAATTTGTTGAGACATTTCATTCAAAACCACATCAGCTAAAGGAAAACTCAGGGAATACGTTTGGATACATCGTCTGAGAACCATAAACTTCTTTACTAAAATTTGTGTTATTATGTCCTGTCCTGCTCCTCGCTGGTAGCCTCAGAGCCTCCCTGTGCTAAATGAACATCAAATTCTGCATTCGTTCTCAGACTCTTCAATTTGTTTTTCAAAGCAGCACCGTGTGGATCTGCACCGTTTCTGTCCTCTTCTGTCCCTGTTCCATTAAGATTCAGGGGTGATTCATTTTCCACAGCTGCCTGCAGACTGTGAATCAGCTCAGTATCAGCTGTTCTGCTTCCACTAACATTTGTAAGACAGCACTGACATCAGTGCCTCTACTGACTGATTTATTGTGAGCAGTTTTTTTAATTCTTCTGTTTTCTGTATTCGGTTAATACATTTTCATTTTAAACAAACATATTATTATTATTATTATTATTATTATTATTATTATTATTATTATTATTATTATTATTACCATCATTATTATTATTTCTGTGTGTGTATACAGATGCTTCAAAGTTCTGGACATCTTGGGAAACAAGGTAAGAACCACACTCATGTACATGAATGGATGAGCTGAGGTGGAAAAGGGAGATTACACACCAGCGAACACAGCTGCAGCCTGTTGGGAGTAATCAGCTGCCATCAGGTTGTGCTGCATTTAGACCGTCCTTGTCAACTCTTAAAGTCACATGAACACTTCAGATCTACAGTGCGCTTGTGTTCAGGTGTTCACCGGCCACCGCTAACTGCATCACATTTTAGCCTGCATTAAAGTAGGCACATTAAAATTCCACTTAAGGTGGAAATAATTGACACTCCACTGCCTTGTTTGAGCCTCTGAAGTCCACATTTCCAGCCTGGCTACATCATAATGTCACATGTGAAAGCTGCCGTCTTTTACCTGGGGGACACAGCTGGTGTTTGCTTTGCAGAAATCATTATGCCATAAACACAGGTCCGCTGATGAAGCATTCAGGCAGACATTTGTCATAAAAGTCTATGGAGTATTATGTCGCCACTATTTGCTTTAAGCTGCTGATTGGTCAGTGGTAAATATTTAACAAAAACAATGTCAGAGCTCCACTGTGTGTTCTTGATATTAGCCTGGACATGTTGTAAATCACTGTGTGCTTCAGATAAATGGGAGTAAGGTAAGGGGACAATCAGACTTCTGATAACATCTAAATTCATCTGTTCCACCAAAATATCTAGTTCCTGACTATCTCAAGCATAACTGATTTGCCATCTGCCATCAGCAGGTCACTGACGGTTACCATGGAAACGTGGGTCTTAGTTCTGAGTTAGCCCGGGGGCAGCGTGGCTAACTTTATAGGCTTAAAATAAGTCCATTCATTTTCCAGTTCATTTTCTAACTTGTATTTGATCTAAGGGCGAAGTTAGACTTGCCTAAAATGTCTCCAATTCTACTGTCCAACTAATTACGTTTCCTTTACTTCATTACGTTAGAAATATTACAACTGTGAGCATTTACAGCCTCACAGCAAATGTTTAATGATTCATTTAAACAATTCATTTCAGAGTAAATTCACGGCACTTTAATGCTCATTATACAGTTTTACAAACTGACATTTTAACAGGTTCAGATTTGAAGATGGTCACTTAATCGCTTCAGCTTTGAACAAAAACTACTTGTTTGCCCTTATATGTCATTATTTCTTTTTGTCTATGTGACCCAGACACACCCTCACAGGAAGGAGTCAAAGCTGAACAGCAGGCCTGTGAATTATTACTGAGGGCACAAGTCCCCCTTTGAAACGGCTCCTCCATTTCAAACCGGTACGCAGGCCTCTTCCCTCCTGGGCAAATGCACATTGCAAAAGCAGAAAGGAAAAAGCATGAGAAAGAGATCCAGGAAGGCTGCCTTCCTCTGGGAGAAGCACTGTGAGGGTAAAGAGTTTGTGTTCAATGTGACATCTTTTTCCCTCAATCTTTGACACAGTTTAGAAACTTTTTTTGGACTGGAATTCAGCAGCCATAAAGTTGCTCCAGGACTCAATCTTGTTAAAGCGAAGCAATATTGGCATGGAGCCATCTAATGAGAACAGGCCTGTGGCTCATTATGCGTCCTTGTATCATAGTTATGTAACTGCTGCTGGAGAGAGATTAGTTTCATTCCTCAACTCATTAAAAGTCTTCATCATTATGTGGGTGAATTAGTTGTAACATCACAGGAGCTGGTGAGGTGCAGATTATTTACTGGCTTCATTTAAACATGTACAGTGTATGAGTGTTCATGCATGTTATCAATTAAAATCAATCTTTGTTGGAATATTAATGCATGAGAGGTGTTTTTTTCCCATTATATTATATTATATTATATTATATTATCCATTAATCAGCTATACCTGCTTATCTGTTGCAGGATAGGAGGGGGGGGCTGGTGTCAGTGGCAGAGGCAGGGTACACCCTCCACAGATCACAGGGCTGACACACAGAGACAACAACCATTCAAACACAAGGGATCACAAAGTGATTACAGTTCAGGCGGATGTGAATAAAGTACCAACTTCATGGCAACAGACAATAAAAACACAAATGTCGACCTCATGGTGGTGCAAAGTCATTGTAAAGGATTTCTTCCTTCTTTAGGTATTTTTATTTCATTACGAGCTCTTCGGGTCTCTGTGCAGCACTGGGCCATATTTCTCCGGAGGTCGCACACAGATCCCTCGCTGTGAGCAATGGCTCTTTGTTTATTTCTAACATAACCGATAGTGTCAAGCTGACCCAATCCCCCACTGGCAGTTACCATGGCAACCAAAGTCAAATGCAGACCCACTGGGACGGGGCAAGACAGAGCCTCCGGTGATTTGCTATAACACCCCATAACCATGCCACCCTTCAGGGTCATGATGTACACACATCTTCTCAGAGAAGGACTCAAGTGTCATTGTTACACACACCGTGACTTAGGTAGGGACCCAAGAGAGTCTTCACACATGTATGGATGTGATGTGTTTCCATGAAGAAAAACCTTATTTGGACATGTGGTAAGTATGAAGTAGAATATTGTTTAATACCGTTTACCAGGAAGGAATCCTGCAGAACTGGTGGCATTACACTCGGTAACTTGTTTAACTGCTCATCTCTTTTTTCCTTGATCGATCAAGCATCAGTAAATGCCTCTGCCTAAGACACCTGGGTCTCCCGCTCCTTCTTCCATCAGCTCACACGAGTTCCATCACAGACAATAGGATTTATCTCCTGGAAACCATGAATGTCTGTAAAAAACATTTCATGATGGAACGGCTGACCGACAGACTGTCACTGCTGCCAGCAGGGCTAAAAAACAGAAACCTGAATACAGATACCTGATACACTGTTGCATTAACAAGAAATGAGACTGTGAAGATAATATCCAGGTTCCCAAACAAATTTTAAAATAAACACAATTTTCTTTCAAGTCTGAGCTCTGGAATGACACCAAACATGCAGTAAACAAATTCTCTATACACACGTTAATCCATCTATTCAGTGTCAGCTGACTTAAATTCACTCAGTCAGGTACTGAACATGATGAGGTTCATCTTTCAACATGAACGAGGTGAATTCTTCCTTTGCAATCTTCAGTTAAAGACTCAAACCAAAGGAGCTTTTCCACCTGCAGTAGCTGATCAGTCTGTCTACTGTGTGTGTGTGTGGGAGAGAGAGAGAGAAAGATAGTGTGTGCGTCACAGGCAGGTGGCAAGAAAATGTCAGCGATGGCTGTGTCTGTGTGTGCTCACACGTCAGTGAAGAAGAGAAGAATATTTTTTGAAAAGGGCATCTTTAAAAGGCCAGAAGTACAGTCTCAACTTCCCCACTCTTCCTGTCAAGTCAAGCTCACACACACACACACACACACACACACACACACACACACACACACACACACACACACACACACACACACACACACACACACACACACACAATTTTGTGTTGTTGTTGTTGCCTTGTTTTGTGCAAAATTGCCTTCCAAACGTCAACTGAAGCCACTTTGATCATTTAACAATCTGAGGGAGCCAATTCAAGTGAGTATTTTCCAGAGTTGTAGGCTTTTACTAGGAATTTCCTCTGTCATGGGCGTGTGGGTGGCACAGGAACCCACCCTGACAAATACTGTGGGTTCGATAACCAGTAGAGGTACACCTGGCTCCCAGAGCTCCCCTTTTGCAATGCAATCTATGCAGTGTGTAGACTCTCTGAGGAACAGGGATGAAAATAAAAAAATCCATCTAGCTGCTGTGCCAAGACTATGTTCACTGCTGTGCTGTGACTCAATGGGATTCTCACTTGTAGTCGAGCCACTGCACTGCAGCAGGCTGGGCATGACAGTCTCCTAGCGGTCTCATTCCAGAAGTATTTGTCAGTTTTAAAGATTCTGGGTCAAAAACTCACTGAAGATTGAAGAAAAAACGGACATAGTCAAGTTTTACCCCCCACTGATACAGATCACAGTGTGTTCAGCAGGTCCAGGCAACCACACACACACACACACACACACAAACGCATGCACACACACACACACACACACACACACACACTTTCACAACTGCTCTTTAAGTTCACATATAATGTGCTTACTTTCACTTGTTAAAAGTCAAATCTGCTGTTGCAGCAATTATGAACACCACTGCAGCTTTCACTCAGGAAAAAAACAAAACAGCATCGTCTAATCTGCATAAAGGTTTTTCAGGAGAAGACGGTGAGTTTCTCATCACACTCACAGCTCTCTCCAGGCATGTCGACATGGCTCGTATCTGACTTGGTGCTGAATATAACAGACTGTGATATAAGACTGTAATAATGCGCTCTTTCATTCGTGTGACACTCTGTGTGCCTTTGCATTGTAATGTCTGTTTTCCTTAATACACGTCGAGCGTTGCAGGTGTGTGTCTTCACATTCCCACAGAATACATTTCTGTTTGGTGTTTCCTTTGCTTGAATTTGCGCATTCATACAGTATTTGCTTATATGAATATTTGAAATGAGTAAATGCGGACAGCAAAGATGAAAGAGACAAATATCACGCTGATCTGCAGTCTTCCACTCTGCATGTGGGCATGCTGTCAGCTGTTTAAAGTCTTAAACCAATTGTGAAAAAAGACAGATTACTGATGAAACTCAAGCAATTCTGTGATCCTGTCGGTGGCTTTGACTTCCTAAAAAGTCCAAAATGTGTTTGCTGTTGCAAATTAGTTGTATATAAACATAATTTCTAATAGACATGGTTGTATTGTGGTACTAGAGGAATGGTTACACTGATCCTCTGGGAAGCATGAATGATGAAGACTGTTCAACAAAAAAGAGCATCAGTCGATTCAGCAAATGTTTAAATGACAAACATGTTTAGCAGCGACAGTTAGTACACGTAGCATAGCGGTATATGGAGGAGCTCAAAATGCTCATGCTGCAAAATCATACACTTGTAAACTGGCTGTGAAGTTAGGTGCTGAAACAAAGGTATGATTGATGATATAATGTGAAAGAGTGTGAGAGAGAGTGTGTATCATGCATTCTGATGACTGAATTTTTTAATCCATGTTTATGCTGTGTTTTCGTGTGTGTATCTGTACGTAGTCTGTGATTGCCAATGCAAACATGTACCTCTAAGATTTTCCACCTTTCCACTTGCTTCGCTAAGTAAACTCTTCTTAAAAAATTTGATAAAATGCACAATCGTCGTCTTGTGGATGCAGAGTTTCACTGGGTGGAGGCATGTTTTGTAGCTTTCCTCTATTTATTTATCCCGCAGGCATAAAAGCTTTGTTGCTTTCATCTGCCTGCTGCATGATGTAAAGATCATTTATGCAGGCCACGTGTACACATAAACACACTTGCATTCATCTAAAGACTCTTAAGAAAATATCTCCTCAAATAACCCTCTGAAGAAGTGAGGACTAAGGAGGGTTGAGGTCTAAAAGTCAAATGGGTCTCCCAAAGATAGAAGCTCTAGAGTATGCACACACACACACACACACACACACACACACACACACACACACACACACACACACACACACACACACACACACACACACACACACACACACACACAAACACTCCCTGAGGGTCTATATTAACCATATAAAATGAACTCTGCATATTTATACAGCAGCTGAGCTGGATTAAACTTAAAAGTACGTCCCCATATCAAATCAAGTGTCTCTAATGGCCTTCCTTTGTCTCTCTCATTAGCCAGATGACTATGTTCGAATAGACCTTGTTAAAAATGTTATAAACACTTGCAGTATACACTCGTTCATTTATCTCCCAAACTCTCTGCTCTGTGACAGAGACTTAGATGACTAATTTCAAAATTTGTCTGGACCAAAGGTTGGACTTTGACCAAATTCTTTGCAAATGTCCACAGGACCAGTGCAGAACAAGAAAGTGACCCACAGGGCCAGTGCTGTGGAGAAAAAATGAGAAATCTTTTAAAATGGTCCCTGTGGCACACCTTTTATTCTGCAGAAGCCAAACAAAATGTGTATGTCTGGCCAAAGGAAATCACTATATATCCCACAGAGAAATTTTCGAATCCTAAAGCCCCCATGGGGGCTTTAAGTCAACAGCTGCGTATTTCGTGTGTGTGTGGATGTATTTCTAATATTAGTCAGCCTGGTGAAGACAGCTGGTCCTGCTTCTCAGGACTCCTGGCAGCTGTGAAGGTCAGAGTTGTTGTGAAACGGACAGATGGATGCTTCCGTAGCTGCTGATGCAAAGTTGAGGTGTTACTTCTGGTAAATACTTCTGGTGTGAATTCATTGCGTATTTGGTAAAAGCCACGATTGATTACATGAATTATTCAGACATTCTGAGGCATCACAGGATCAGCTGTCTAAAAAAAAAAAAAAGAGTGGTTACCAGATCAGGAACAACATGCTGACATGCTGAATGAGTGGCAGTGTTCTCTGATCTTTCCAGGAAAGAGGAAAATGTATTATATCTCTATACAGGTACTCCCACTCCTCCCCCAGAAAACACTATAATCATGAGTATGATGAGTGATGAGTCATTCCTCCATCTTCCTCCTAACCTTTTTCTCATTTCTTTCAGCAACAAGTGCCATGAACATGAAGGACAATGACTTCAGATTCTGATGTGGTTTGTATGAAACCTATAGAAGCCAGTCTCATCAGAGGTAATTTAGAAGAATACAAATCACAATTAAAACTCTAGTAACTTCTGGCACACTCACTATGAAAGTGTAATGAAGAACATTAAATCAAATATTTTCCCGTAAGGATTCTTTGTTACTTATAAATAAAAAATGTGCTTCACAGATCCTAAGTTTTCCCCTCCCCCTTTCAACTCTTCTGATAAAACTACATAATTGTAAGAAAATATGGCAACAGTGAATATCACTATTAAAAATGAGAGTTCCACAGGGCTCTGTGCTTGGTTTTCTCTGAATTGTGAGCTGCTTTCTGCATGTATGCAGATGATAACATTACATATGTACAGAATTTTTGAGTAGAGAATCTGCTCATCTAAAAACATTATAAAATATGTTCATTCATCATATCATTGTGTTCAGCTACTTTTATTTACTTGGGCTTGACCTGTAGAACATAAACAATTCATTATTGTTTTATTATTACAACTGTGTGAGCACTGCTCCCAGTGCTCACCTTTTTTCTTTTTACTAATCTCTTCTCACTTTCGTTCCCATGCCTATGTTTGATTCCCTCCCTCTCTCTTTCTCTTTCCATCCCTCAGGCATATCACAGAGCTGCTGTCAGATGATATCATCGGATGCCTGGCTGCTTTTTCATCCCTTGGTGTGTTAGATCACAAATTCTCTGTTGCTTTCTCTTTGTTTCTCTTCTCTGAAACCTATTTTGCCATCCTTTCATTATTTCACATTGTCTACATTTCTGTGGATCTTTCTTCATCCCTCTGCTCTTCTGCTTCACTCCATCTCTGCAATTCTTCTATCATTTTCTCACACTTTTCAAACACTCTCTGAAGTTCCATTTAATTTGTCTTATTTTTCCCACAGTGTGTCCTTTCTTTAAAAAGACACAATCACTAAAAAACAAACCTGGATATGTGCTGCTTAGTCCGCTCCACGTTTTTCTGCTTCTTGGATGTTTTCTCTTAGATGTTTTTGCCTCCTGTAAAATGTCGATCTGTAGATCTGTGTGTGTTTTGTAGTCAACCAGACAGGAAGGACATCTGTCCGCTTCCACCCACTCACCTTGCCAGATGAGTGGCCTAAAGATCCAGTCACACTGGACCACATCCTCTCAAGTCCTCTAAAGGTTCCTCTAAATCAAAACTTAATGTGGGTTTCTGCTAGAATGGGCTTTGTGACCTTTCCATTAGAGCATGTCATTCAATTTTCACCTTACCTGTGATAGCCAGGTAAGGTGTTATTTTGTGCATTTTGTGCTTTGCTGTATTATTCAACCAAAGACTGGACTGCCTGATTCCCCAAAGAATTTACATCAACTCACAAAAAGGTTCAGCATGAACAGGAGACTGTTTCTGGCAGAGTGGATAAAGGTTGTTTTCATCCCAAATGGGAAATTAATATCAGTGAAGCATGATGTGTGTGTGTGTGTGTGTGTAATGTTCAAAGCATGTACAGATATTTGTATTAATATTTTTCGTGCTGGCATCTGATAAATGTGAAACTTGCTGGGAATAACTTACACATACACAAGGTATTTAAAAAAAATTATATCTTGTTTATTAAAGCCACTGTCCTGCACAGCTGTTTGGGCATTAGCTCCCTGTGACTGTTCACACACACTGCCTTGAAACAGCCACGCTCTAACACTACACTACACTACACTTATGTGTATATGTGTAGTGTCAACAAACAAACAAACAAAAAGGGCTCATAAAATAATTATTTGTGCCAACAATAAAATGGGTTTGAGATACATCCATGTGTCAATTGCCAACACCACAACTGCTAGAAAATATACAGGGAGAAAGACAGCCACAGCATACAAAACTCAAAGGGTCTGGCTCACCAACACATCCTAAATTTAAACTTTATGAGAGAGGAGAACTGTGCTGCGATATGATGTTACTTATTCCACAGATGAGTTCCCCTGAATCTGACAGAAAATTGACAGAGAGCTGTTCTAAATCCCCTCTGGTGCTGTGTGTGGAAGACTTGTCTGAAAAAATCTATTAAATGACAGAGATACCAACGATCAAGACTTGAGACTGATTCAAGCTCATTTGACGTGACTCAGGCTCCCACATCTACTGCTTCACAACTCAGAGGTTAACTAGTTAGACTGCATGTGGAGAAATCCCCAAAAGAAAATGGGAAAAGTTGTCAAGTGCTTGAAATGGATTAGAAGTTCTCAACTTGTTTTTCCCCAAAATGGAACAATAGGAAAGGATAGGAAAGACCTACAGAGGCTCCAGAGGCCATGGTAAAAGTCCAAAAAGACCAAAACGCTGGACCCCACAAGTTGGCTGAGGGTTAAGATTTTAGTTAGTTAGTGACAGTTAAAATTAAGGGTTAGGGGATTGGGAATGCATTATGTCAATGATGGGTCCACATGAATGTAGTAAAACAAGGATGTGTGTGAGTGTGTGTGCATACGTGTGTGTGTGTGTGTGTGTGTGTGTGTTTGTATTCATGCTCCACCAGATTAGATCACCAGCCGAGAACAACAAACAACAAGACATTCGGGTGAGTCATGGTGTCTCGCAGTGACTCCCACACCTGTGCACCCTCCAGGACTGGAGCACCACAGGTCAGCAACTCTGATGTCACCAAAGCCTGGACTTGGAGGAGACCTGGAGGGTTAGTAGAAAACCACGGAACAGAGGTGTAGATACAGATTAGGAGGGGAAATCCTAAAGTGCCATGACATTCTGTGACACAACAAATCTCTACAAATTAAGGTTACCTCTGATGAGTCCTTGCTGAGCATGTTTGGAGAATTTTATTCCAACTTGGGAGCCGTCACTCTTTCAAAAACCCAATCAGATCAATAACCACAATCCTATTTTACAAACAGGAAGTCTGGTCACCTTCCAGAAAACTGCAGTATATTATGACAACAGGTTTATACCATGGCTATGACGAACACTGAGTTCTGATTGGCTGGGTGGCAGGTGTCCGGATTTAGAAAAAAAGACTTGTTGGAAAGTGTTTGTTATTTTCATATTACTTTTTTGTGTTTTATTGCTCACTTACATCGCAGCCAGGAGAATATTGGATTTGGAGGTATTTTTAGGGCGTAATTACATGGTCAGCTCCTTAAACCCCTGGGCCATGAGGACATTTGAATCCAACTGGCTGTAGAAAGGGCTTTTATTTTCAGTTAACTGCATTGCTCTTGCCAAAACTTACTACACTCACAGTCCCTCTGCAGCCACAGATGTGTTTTGCTTACTGTTCCAGGATGTGGATGTTTGACCGTCACTGAGCAGAATGGTATTCAATTCAATTCAATTCAATTTTATTTATATAGCGCCTTCCACAATCAAAATTGTCTCAAAGCGCTTTACAGAGACCCAGAGCCTGGTATGTGTGCAGATAAGAAAGGGCTAGATTGGCATCCAATCATGGTTGTATTAGACCTGTCAGAAGAGCGGGCAGTGGCCTGTATGTAGCCTGAGAGGCAAAATCCAGGGCATACAAGTCCATCATCACTCACTGCTGCTCCTTTACCATGTGAGCACACTGTAATCCTTGAAAGTTCCCCAGATGAGTATATCAACATCTTTAATCACTTCCTCTTCTGTCTTTTTAATGTTTTGTGTTAAGCACCGGTGAGTGCAGAGATCTGTAAGACGTACTGTAAAAAGTATGTGCACCCTCTGTTTCTGCTTGTCCATGAATGTTCATCTCTCTGGAAATTCCCAAACACTTCATGCTCCAGTTGCAGTTGAATATTGTATTGGATATGCAGGCAGACACACAGTAACACAGTTTCCAGATAAACTGTTCCACTGAGTTTTTTTTTGTGACGGAGTGGGTGTTGAAAGTCATTCATTTTCATGATCCTGGTGAAAGGAGTAAGCTATATTTTAGGGACTTAGATTCAGAAATCTGATTTCCAATCAAATGTTTTTTTATGTTACGTGATAAAGGAACACTCTAAGATCAAATCACCTCTAAATTCAAAAGGAAAATCAATCTGGGACTTTTATTATTTTCAGCCTAACACAAATAAATGACATTTAGTGAAACAGAAATAAATACAGTAGGCTACAGTTAGTGATTTATTTTTCATAGCAGTGGACATTTGACACAATGACAAGGTCAATTCTGTCATATACACCTAACATTTGTTCAGTATTTATAGACCTGCTGTTCCTTCAGTGTTTTCTACAGTTGCAGCTCATTTGCCTTCAATAGCCTTCAATCTATGCAGCTCTGAGCACAGTGGCTATCCGGCGTTTTCCTGATGAATGTGAGTATGTATGTGTTTCCTGGCATCATTTGTACTGAACAGAGATGCAGTCTTGCAAGGCTTAGGTGTCTATCTGTCTTTCATGTGTTACCTGCAGCCCCACACACACACACACACACACACACACACACACACACACACACACACACACACACACACACACACACACACACACACACACACAAAGCATCGCTCATGGGAGACTGCCCTCCCTGTTGAAAAGAGGTTCAGGGTGAAAGGGTCGTTTTTATGAAGGCGGTGGAAAGTGATGTTGAACTGTCATTAGGGAAAATGAAACTCTGGTTGTCATGGGAGCGAAGACATTGTTGTGCCATACAGCCTCTGGCCTTATGTCATTTCACTGATAAAATGACACCACTGCACTGAAATAGTGGCACTTCTAAGGTAATGAGATTCCCCCATCATGATGGACTAAATCTGACGTGCCATATAAAACACAGGGCACTGTTTTATATCTGTCATTTGGTTGTTTAAAGTAGTGATTTACAACCCTTTTCTTCAAAACACCTTATAAAGACACACACACACTCTCTCTTTCCCCATCCTCTTTCATTCTTTCTGTCACACACGGAACAGATTTGTTGCACACTTTGGCCAAAAACATGGATTCCTATTTCCACTGAACAGTCTTGTATCACTGACATTTTGAGTCATGTCAGTTTGGTCCCCTTGGCCCGTGGTCTAACGGGCTTAGGTTCCATGCTTGAGGGGACACCAGAGAGGCTTGATCAATTCTGTGTCACAGCAGGGTAAACACAGCTGCAGCCAATAAAATTTAACTTAGGTTTGACTTAGGTATTGCACTGAACAAGCAACTGCCAATAAAACCAGTTTTAACTCCTTATTCAATTTCCCCCATTATTAAAACTTACCACTTATTAATTCTTATCAGCTACAGCTGCGTTTACCCTGATAACGAGGATGGAAAACGGGTCCAGCTTCTCTGCTGTTTACCAGAGTGAGTATTGCTTCTGGTAGATATCGTCTGTTAAATCTCTTCCCTCACAACATTTCTGGGCACTTTACTGCCTTTAGTCACTTTAACCACTTTAGAATTGGTCAGTGGTGTGTATCAAAACTTAAACAATGTTCACTTAAATCTGTAACCAAACCAGTGCCGCTTCTATGCGCTGGAGATTGGTTTAAAACAGAGTCACTTACTATAAACTGTTAGAAGACAAGACAGCTGATGGAGTTTTTCTGGGGTCTTTGCCAGCACCTGTTTAGCTTTTTCATACCTATGTAAGTATTTTGCTAAAGCGCGATGAGTCAGGGCATTTCAGGAGTAATTGAAGTTATTAAGAAGTGACTAAGACCAACTGAATTCCTAAAGTTTTCTTGCTTTTCAGATGTGGGGTGTCAGTTCAACCTGGAGATGTAAGAAGCTTCAAAAGCTGCTTTAGATAAACATTTCCACACAGTGAAATACATCATGACATTATATTCACAAACATGAAAGGGGCCGGTCACAAAAAAAGCCAGACGCTACCTCACTACCAGACTCCATTTTCCAAACAATGGCAGTAATTTGGTGTGCACTTGAGCACAGTGAACAAGCAACAAATGGAGAGAAGCATTCTCCACTCCTCATTTCTGCAATATTACTCCCTCTTGACACAGTTCTGACTGAAGACACTGAAGCCATCTGCTTAACACACATATGCACACAAAACCACATACAGACAAGACACAAGCCTGAAAACAGAAAGATTTAACAGCTATGCTCAGATATCTGTGTTCATACTTTCAACATCTTTGTACTGTAGGCAAGTTTGTGTCCTACATATGGCCATGGGCCTATCTTGACGATTTGTGGAATTAACAGCACAGTCGTTGTCTTTAACATCTACTCATATTATGATCTTCTTGTCATTTTTATATGAAGGCCTTTGTTGCTTCTTGTTCTTCCTCAAGCGAATGAAGCATAAGATCCTCAGCTCAAAATGAACGAGACATAAACTGATAAGTGAATTCAGATCAAGAAATCAAGAGCATTTCTCAGAATAAACCTAAACCTTTAAAGCATTTATTATTATATAAGTTTCTACTTGTCACATCACACTGGAAATCCATAAACCATAATCTTAGCAGGTGATTGGGCCAAGGTTTATTGAAAACTGGTATTTTTAACAGTAAAACATTACCTTGGTATAAAAGTTCACATCATCCTGAGGTTTTGCTGAGAACTGTAAGGACGAAACTGCAGCTGAGACAATGATTCACAGTGAGGGAGCTGGCTGGCTTCTGAGAAGTAAAAGCTGTAATGACATTTCTGAGGCAGATTTTCACTCAAGTCCTTAAATGGAAATGTTAAACTGAGAGCTAAGGTCCATGGTTACAGCCCAGTTTGATTGAGCTGAATACCAGTCAACTTGATCAAATTGTATTCAGAAATTTAGTTTATCATCAGTTCATCTAACTTTCACACTGTGAAACCATCCTTATCAGGAGAAGATTTCTTCAGGAAACCTGAATATTTTTAGCTATGGAAGTCTTTTTTCCTTCCCTGTGTCCACCAAGTGTCTCCTTACAACGCTGTCAATCCTGCAAACTCTTTGGTCTTTAAAACCCCTGCCCACCCATAGTTCAGCCATCCTCACAAGTGTTTTCACTTCTGTTGCCTGATAAGACCTCTCCTCAAGACTGTGTGGGTGAGTATGCACTGTGATTGTGTGAGTACTTGCTCACTTTCCAATTACAAAGGCACAGTTTACTTTATTGGCCTTTTGTTGACAGCAGGAAAATCACAGGTGTTAGTGATAACAACATTCAGCTGTCCCAGCGAGCCATGCCTGTGTGACAGTGAACCTACATGCACGACACCCTGAAACTGAGACAAAAAGAGTTCAGCCATCGTTTGTTTTATTTATTATTTACACCTGCAAGAAATGTCTATTGTCACTGGGTGTTTTCCAGAGCTCAAACAGCACAGTGTGGTTTGAGCAGGGTAGACATGGTTTCCACTACATTTTAATTTGGCACACAAAATGCACATGATGCTTCTGTCACCTTGAAACAACAGCTTTGTGCAGCAAGTAAACAAAATGTGTACCAAAACACATTTTTTTGATTTGATGTGGCTGAACCTAAGTCGAAAAGACACTGTGCTGTATCTGCCAACACTTTAAATTAAAGTTTACCACGATATTTTACACACGCAACTGTTGGATAATGAGTTTGGAATTAGTACCTAGATGAGAGTACACCACATACTCCTGTGCATAACTCCAACCTCACTGGTCTAATCAGCCAGAGTCACTCAAAACACTGTGTAACCTGGTAGCTGAGTGATTAGAACCACACACCTGCAACATCCCTGCTGATTTCAGCTGGGCACTTTTGCTTCACGTCTCCCTCTCACCTTGTTTCTTTCTGTTTCTATATTGTCAGCTGTCTAGTAAAGTAACAGGTCCTCCAACATAAACAACACAAAAATTACTTGGTTAGGTTTAGGAAAAGATCATGGTTTGTGTTAAAATAATGATAAGAAATAATAATAAAAAAAGTACTTCCTAAAGGTAGAGGACCTTCATCATCATGGTTACAATAATAAACACGTGGTCAAGGTTGTGGGACAGCCATGGTTAAAAGAATGAACAGTGACTATCGGTTTCAAACAGGAAGCAAACAGCCGTCTCCTGTATGAAGTCACCTAACTGTGTCACCTAACTTCCTCCTTTGCTCCTATCATAATAACTATGTTCGTCTATCAATAAAACCAAACCTATGTGGGTGTGCAGGACCTTTAACACCACTGAACAATGATCTATTTTTACCGTATAACCCCGGTACTCCAATATATTAATTCAAAATGAAACAATGATTATGAGGTGAAGTGTTGACTCATCCATAACAGATGAACTGTGTAGGAGTTGTGGCTTTTTTTAAATTTTTATTCAGACTGTATATGGTTCTCCAACTTCAGATGACCAAAAATAACAGGACAAAACAAAATAACATTTGAAAGCCCCTACACAGCCATGGTCCACCCACACAGGTGATTTCACTCATTTAGCCTAATTAGACCTCTCCTGAAGACTGTGTGGGTGTGTGCAGACCAGGCCTAATTGCTATCTTCCTCACTTCCCTGTTTGTTTTGTTGCACCTGTTAGTCAGTGAACGAACTTACTTTACCCGTCAGTCACAAAAGCTCTGTTTATTCTGTACTGTGCCATTTACGCCTGCCTGGCATTTTGTTCAGGACTGCACATCATTTCTTCCAATAAAGAGTTTTTGAAGAAGGGTAAAGGTCAAAGTTACAGTCAATTATAAGTGAAGGTCAGTTAGAAAATGGTGTGACCAAACTTCTGTCAGTTATTAACTGTCAGTTCACAAAGAGCCCATAATTCAAATGTTACGGGCATTGCGCCATCGTCTCCTGGTTCATAACTGTGTGAAAACCATGCCTCTTTCATGGAGCAGTTTACACTCCCAAAAATGAGGTTAAATAAAAGTGGATGGTGCGACTGAGCCTTTATTCGTACATGAACTTCTTGGCTCAGTGCTCCCATAGCAGCTGAAACCATCATGATCACAGGGGCGTGTGGTTGGTATCCGTCTGAACCGCAGTCTAGAATAGATGAAAGATAAAATCCTGTCCTGAGCCTGTGACTCTTTGCAGTGGCATTCTTTGTAAATCCTGTTTACTGCTCCACATTGTAACTCATATCTGTTTGACCAGGCACGTGTAAACCTCATCCCTCCGTTTAGCTTTTGAATCATCTGTCTTAACAACAGTCGTCACGGGGGAAAAAAGACGTCACTTCTCACACAGGGGATGTTCTGTGTAACACAAACTCCTTTATTGTTTCTACATTTATTTGACATGCCGTTTTCCCTTTTGTGTTTTTTTCTACACCAGCAGAAATGAATAAGTTTAATTTTCAAATTATTTTGTGTTTTTGACTGCTAACAGGCTCCAGAAGCTGTGAAAGGCAGAGTTAATCATGTTTGGTTAAACAGTTTTTTTCTCCTAACACACAACCCTTACTTTGGCCTAATCAGGCAAAAAATTTTAAAAAACATTACACGTTCCTCATTTATCTCTCACCCAAACATGCAAATGTCATCAATCTCTTGAAAGAATATGTTTAGACCAAATGTCACTTCTATTTATGTGTGTGTGTTAGTCTTTGTATCTCAGCCTGGTCAAACAGAGCTTGGCAGATGGAACCTGATTTTACTGAGCAAATAATCAAGGAAGAGAGAAGTTCTGGCAATGTGTGTATGGCCTGAATGCATAGATTTCTGATGTACTTGTAAAAAGTTTTTCTTTGATTTGAAATGAAGCTAGCCTGATCATCAGATTGAATTGCCATTTAATTTTTACTTCATTACCCAATTTGTTTTTGTTCCCTACTGGACTACAAAGGTTTTTTTTTTTCCCAAATGGAATTCCCAATCAGCTGCTATTGATAGGGTTCTATCTATCTATCTGTATTCTCAATCATTTCTATGGTCCTGATTGCACTATACAATATATTTCTCATTGGTGAAATCTCCTAATAACTTCTGAATGTCCTCGAGAAAAGGAGTTCTGTCACTAGTACCTTTCTGTGATACAGGGCTTTGTGTGTTTCCTGTAGTAGGACAAATACAAAAGAAAGGAGGGTCACTGTGAACTTGGAAGAAGTTCTGTCAGAGAGTGAAAAACTGATCCATATGTACATTTTTTTTTTCATCCACCATTCACCTGTCAGAGAGCGAAAAAGACAAAAATAATTACTTTTACCTCATCGACTCTGTCAAACGTGAAATGAATGATGGGCAGAACAGAAATTGGAAAACTGTGGGAGTGAGTGTGAAACTATAAAATACAAAACCTCTGCTCAGTGTTAGAACATCATAATTCACCATTCCTCCAGAAAGAGAGTAATATATGATTAAAGTAAAGGCATAAAGGATGCAGACAGTTTTTGATTTGAGAGGTTCAATTACTGACTAGTCATTGGCCAAACACCCTGATTCTGTAATTCTGACTGTGATTGGATGTGGCTTAAAAATTGCCCACCTAAATGGATTTCCTGCTCAAGGCAGACCTGCATACACTGGACTTGCATAGAGCAAAAACAATATCATGGAAGAAAACACTTTGGTTATGAAAGAAAAAGGCACGAGAGTTCAACCTTAGACTGATATGGGTTTGTTATATTAACCCCATAATGTTCCTATGTCTCTTGGATGGACATTTCATTCTTTGGTGGACCAAATATTTAAAAAACTGGTAATTTAAGGTAAGATACACCTTTATTAGTCTTATTAGTACTTTGATTGATGAGCCAACCATAGACTCTCACATGTCTTTGAGCTGAGTAGTGTCCTTCAACAGCCTGTTCACACCACAGGATAATCAGAACAGACTGTTTGGCCTTATTCACTGTTAGCTGGGTATACCTGCGCTGAGCATACAGTGAAATGTCAAAGGGTCTGTTATCTGCAGCTTATTGCACCCCCTCCTCCTTATTGCTCCTTTTACAGCTTCCTTCCTTTCATATTGCTCTTTTCCCTCCATCCTAATTCACTGAAAATGTCCACCCTGTGCCCAGAACTACAAGAGCAGAGCCATATACACCAATCAGCCACAGCATTAAAACCGGTTACTGGTTCTAATGTAGAGGCTTATCTCTGTATGTTTAAACTTCTCCACAAAGCTTCGAGTTCTCTGTGCAACATTTCATCAACCAATCTCTCTCTGACCAGCAGTTCTTTCCAAATCCACCTACCAGGAAGCAACAGCTGATATTGATTTGTTCTGTTGGTCTGCTTTCATGTATTTTTTACTGCAGAGTGGCGATGCCCTGAAGTAGATTTCACATAATGGTGCATTTTACCTGGACCAGCAATGAAGAGAGAGATCATAAGAGCAAAATGGCATTTAAAACCAATCCAGTAAATGTCCTGGTTTCCAAAAGAGCCACGATTGAGGACCTGAGTGTGTTTTAACCCTTTGTTAACCACACAACGGCCTATTTTTATTCAACTCTGATGTTGGCAGTAGACTAGTCAAATCAGTTAAAACTTTCAATTATGAAAAAATGTAAATATTTTACAGTAATATTATACAATATATGATAGCTCTGTCCAAACTGCTCTTTTTTCTTTTGTGCAATTTTGTACTACTACTACTACTAATAATAATAATAATAATAATAATAATACACAGGGCCTTTCATCTGGATGAAAAAAAAAAATTAGTCACATTTGTGTGGTGGACAAGCCTGTGAAGAACAAGACCAAAAACCTTGCAGCTTTTAAAACTTTCACTAAGTGAACTGATGAATTGTGTTGAGAGAGAAAAAAAACAGAACTGCAAAACTTGGAAAACAAGACAACTTATTGGATTTTAAACTTCAACAATATAAATACAGGGTGGTGAAGCAATATGCTGCAGGTACAACCTCTTTCCTGAAGCCACAGCTAAGAGTCAGAGCTTTAGAGAGCGTTCGCTTTTATTGCTCTGATCGATCCAAACGTAATAGCTGCACTTACAAATCTACTGTGTTATCACTTGCTCCTCTCCCACTGATCCATATCAAATAAGAGGGCAACCAAAAGCCTTTATGATGTTGCATGATGATGGCAGAAAATCAGGTTAGGAGACCGATGAGGACACAAAGATCCACAAAGCTATAGATCTGCAGTGTGCAGAAATATCAAAAAGTCCAAAAGGCAGATGGCCAAAGACTGATTGGTATTTTCCAGATGGATGCAAATCAGATATTGGTAGAGGCAGAAGGGAGGCTTTCTGGACACAAAATCAATTTTCTACCTCTGGATCTGTTTTCAGACAGAGATTAATCATTTGGTTTCCACATCTTTATTTAGTTTTATGTTGGAAACCATTTTCTGTTTGCTCCAAGCAGTCTGTGACTGATGGATCTGTCTTCCCAGCATCATTGGGAGAACAGTTAGCTCGAATTTTTAATGAAATGTTTCTGACATTTGCTTTTGCACTTTATTTGGAACTTAATTTGGCATCTAAAATGTTCAGTATGCCTCAAGTTAACTAGTTTGTATGAAGTGTCTTCCAAACAAGTCCAAAGGCAAAGTGTTCACACTCGTTCTGAATGATCACACCCAAAAGTGGGGAGGAAAACTTAAACTGCAATATTACGTTTCTGTACAACTGAACTGCAACCACAAATATGTTTTTTTAATGTTATCACTGGCTGGATTATGTTCAGAGGCAACATGTTTTTTGAATGAATGGAGCACTATATTTATTAATGGCAGTGGAGTCGCCAGGAGGTGGTTGGGGTGGATGGTGGGTGTACAAAGTGCATGACTGTCACACCAGAGACTGGGGTTTGTTATCCAGAGTCCTGTTAGATTTGAACACTTAGTGTTCTTTATAAGAAACTTTGCTAAAGGAGTGTTAAAAGTCACCAAATGTGGTGAGAAAGTTGCTAATTTGGCAACATTGCTCATGTGAGATCCCGAGGTGTTCCCAGGCCACACGATACATCACTGGTTTTGCATGAACTGCAACACCTGGAACTCAGTGGGCCATGCTGTGTATTTACCATGCTAGCATCACATTCAAGTGCCAATTTACTTTCTGACCAGAAGGCACTGAGGTGCCTGGAGTGCCAATTTACAAACACACTCAGAGTGAACACCCGCTGAGTAAGAGGAGAGTTCAACACCAGATAAAACGGGGGGAGTAAGATGAAAGATGGAGAATAACCAAGATGCAGCCAACACTGATGACATCTGTAAGAAATTTTGAGAGTTAAAAGTTATGAGAAAGCTAACTAAGTGAAGTAAGATGAAACTTTACAACATCCCTGTGGGGACATATTTGTGTTGGACAAAGAAAAGACGTTCACCAAAGTATCGATGGCTGCTGCATCTCTACAAACTCTGCAGCCCTAAACCCCGGGATCAGACTACGGGAGTTCTGAGCCCAGCTTAACGCTGAATTTAACCTAAGCTGCAGGTCAGCTGGCAGATCACTTTGGTTCGTCAGCTGAAGTGAACACACCTGAGCCCACATTACCAGAGCTTCACTCAGCTGCTTTCTAACCAGATTGCTCTATCTGCTTTTATTCAACAAGGCACTAACATCACCGCTTATGCTGGATGTTTTTAACTGTCTGTGGAAACTAGATTCTCTGGAAACATTGAGATGTTAAAATGAATCAGGGTGTTAAAAGGCTTGTCTGAACACCAGCTCAGCTTGTTTTTCCTGAGAGCTAACTCTGCGTGTGATGAAAAGGTGAAAATTCATGTTCATGTCATGTACGTCGTGGAGGGATGAAGTCAGGACTTTTGCAAACTGCACGACAAACTTACTTAAAGATAAACTTGCATTCCATTATTTCCATTAATTCCATTAGCAGAGTAAAAGGATGAAAAGAAGGAGAAATGGAAGAGAAGATGGAGAAGAGACTGTCCATCTGTTTCCGTGAGAAGAGGATGAACACAGACGGACAGAACATCAGGATGAAGGGTTACAACACTGAGTAAAGAGACATGAAACCAGCATCACCAGAGAGTGAAGAGAAACTAAACCAAACCCAATGACGTTCACAGAGAAGTCTCTCCCAGACAGACATGAGAGGTGAACAGGAAATGTGAGGAAACAAGAAGAAAGAGATAACAGACAGCTAAACAAATTAATCTCCATGATTTATTTCCTGCACCCTCATTACTGGCTTGGTTTGTAGCCACCAGCACTTTGACTTGTCAGTGCCCTGAATGAAATATTCTTTTCACTGCCTAATGATGACACGGCAAGACATTACTGCAGGTTGGGTAAAAAGATCATCACATTTTGAGAAACGAGCTGAGAACAAAGCAGTGGATGAATTAAAAAGAAGGAGGGAGAGAGAATGATGTAACAAAACTTATCAATTTCAAAGTCTCCCAGCACTGAAACATGGCCGGCATTTCAATCTGAAGTTTTTGGTTAAGAATAAATCCTGAGGGACGAAACACTCTGCTCATCCACAGCTGGCCTCTGATCAGAGAGCAGAAGAACATGTGCTGGTTCAGCCAAAATAGGTCTGTGTTCAGCACAAAGTGATAGAACACCCCATTCACTACCACAATAACTAAAAGCCCAGTGCATCAGATATATATACATTTATAAATATACATGATTTTCACATCCCTTTGTGCCTGTGACCCTCTTGACCCCACACACACGGAGCATCAAAGTTGTGAAATGAGAAACAGGAAATTTAAAAAACGGTACAATCAATTCAGTCCTTCAAAGCCTACGATGCTCAAATGTCAGAAAAGGTTTCAGTTCAATCCACTTTTGTTTGGAGCTGAAAATGTGGTCCACAAATATCATATTGTGTATGTTTGAGGGTTAGGATTTTCAAAAGGCTGCCTGTGTTTTTCTCTGCTGTAAGTCACCAGGCTGAAGGCAGCGCTGAATCATGGATCAAAGCTGTGCTGAGAAGGAGAATATGGGAGCGACAGAGATGGATTTGGGAGGAGCAGGATGCGGTGGGTTATGTAAAGAGTTCCTGGACATGGATACAGTCAGCAGTAGTATTAAAAATGGACAGCTGTACATTAAACATGACCACCAGGAATTCATCGATGTTGAGTTTGAAGTCTGGGAACCAAGATTCTCGGCGAAATCCACTCCCTAAAAAAAATAAAATAAAAAAAATAAATATATAACTGCACTAAGCCATCACCTTCAGTCTGTGGCTGTATGTTCACATTTGCCAGAGCCTGTGAATGTGGAGGAATATGGAAATATAAAACAACAACAAAACAGCCTACAGAGCATACTTTATATCTCTTTCTTTGAGGAGGACACATTTTACACACAATACAGTGCCAAGTCTACATGAACTACAGCTGCCCTGTGTGGCAACGATGCCCAAAGATTTTTGAAGTTTTCAAAAGCAATTTTTAAAAGAAGACACTGAGCCTGGCAGACAGAGTCTGCGACAGGAAGCCCCAGGGTCAATGGCCCCTCAAGGCAAAAGCTTGGCCACACTTAGACTACGGCCTAAGGGCAGAAGCACCCAGGACGAATGTGCCTGTGGACTTCAGACTGCAGGACAAAAGGACAGAAATGAAGGGCTGTGGACTCTACGCCTCACGCTGCTGACAAGAGTTCAAAAGAATCTCAAAGTCAGTGCCGGAATGGGCTCGACACAAAGCAGGCAACACATGCAGGAGTAAAACTGTCAGTTATTTCAGGACATTTCTACATGATGGACACAAGCTGCCAAATATGTGAACAAATCTTAGCTCAGACAAGATAAAACGTCAAGTTTTGAAGAAAATTAAAAACAAAAAAACCCCCAAAACAGTCCTTGAACCTGAACAACCATGTTGGTTGTTTGTCCTCACCCTCTGAGACGACCCTTTAGGGTCTGTCCTGACATAACACCCTAATGTGGCAGGTGTGTTGGACCTCTGTCTTCATGGTCACAATAGTAAACATGCAGTTAAGGTCATCATGTCTATAAGAAACAATGACAACTATTGGTTTGAAACAGAAAATGGTTTGTGGATCCATCCATGCACCCTGTTCTCCTCCTGATGTGGACTTCATGTCACCTGACTTCCTCCCTTGCTCCAGTCATAACTGCTGTGGCTACCAGAACTCACCTTACAGGAAAACATACGTATGGGACATGATAAGCTGCTTGCACAGACGACCTAATTAATGAAGGTGGACTCATGGACTTTTATGATGTCTCAACAGAACAGCTTATTTTGATGGTAGGTTAGGATATACACATTTGTTCAGATGTCTTTGTTTAATATAAACTGTGGATGACGGTTTTTAAATGTCTGGAGAGTTTACATACAGCAGTAATGATAACAATGACATATCAGCAATAATGCTGTGAAGTGGGATTTGGCTGCTGGTTCCAGTGTTTTGTTTTTGTTTGTTTCCCCCATTCTGAATTATTGTTTACCTTTGAATAATATCCTCAGTGTAGTGTAACACAGAAACACAGTCGTCTCCTGGATAACGTAAGGACCCCAAAGGTTTATGTTGTAACCACCAGTTTCAGTTATTCCAACTACATTACATTCCAACTGCAGTGTTATCTGTACTTTTCGAGACACTCAGATCCTTCAAAGAATTAAAATTGTGATCTGTAAACCAGCAATAACATTTTTGTTGGACACTTGGGGGCAACAGAAACAAGCTGCAAATACGGGGATATGGGGGGCTTGTGCAACATTCTTTTTTGGGGGGGGTTTAATCCCACTCAGTTATAGAATCAGAAGAAGAAACCAGACTCCACAGAGGAAAGCAGAGCTGAGATATGACTGATTGGTGTCAGAGATGGAATTTCAAGTAGGGGTCTGGGATTTGTCTGTTTATCTTAAATCCCTGACGAAGTTTCATTTGTGCTAGACAATCGCTGTACTGTCCACCAATTTAAAACAGGCTCTTCTGCCTCAGGGCCAAATAGGACGAACTGTGGTTCAACAGTAACTGTGAATCCTACAAAAACACCTGTAGAGAAAACAGAGCAAATCTAATCTAATCTGTTTTAGGTGCTAATTTTAAAAAAAAAAAAGAAAAAGAAAAATCTACACGTATATTGTGTGAATTCTCTCTTCGTCTCTTTGACTAATGCAGATAAAAGCTGAATAAACTGGAGATTTGGGCTGGCATGCAACAATGGGCCACCAGCTCAGCCACGAGCTGGGCTTTAATGCAAAATATTGTTAAAAAAAAGAAAAAAAAGAAAGGTAAATATCTTAACCCATTTTTCCCTCCAGTACCAGGCAAGATTTTCTAATTGGCCCTTTTCGCAGTAGACATTTTGACATGTCAGAGAAGGAAAAGCACAAGTGTAAATAATAACATTAATTATGGTTTGATTCTATTCAGGTGCTTCGGTTTCAGAGTCCTGCTGTTGTGCATGGCTCACCGTCACACTCTCATGGCTTACAAGGACATTTTTATTATTAATACTAACACCTGTGTGTGTCCTAATTTTGCAAATCAAAAAGTCTGCTGTGAAAAAGGGAGGGGGAGGGGCGCTTTGTTTTTTTAAGGTGGAAAAGCAGCTACATAAATGTAATATATATAGCAGGGCTAAAACAAAGCTGTAAAGGACTAACTGGGGCTGACTATGGGCTCAGGTCGGTCCGTTTTAGTTGCACCATACAAAATCATGATTGCCAAAAAGATGAAAATTATACTACAAAAAAACGTTTCCTTTTGAAGTGACCTTTTTTTCCCCAGCTCAGTTCAGTTTCCTTCGGGTTTATGGCTCCTAATCTTCCTCTTCCCTTTAATCTCATCCTCCTCTTCAGCACTAAACTGGGCTGAAAACAACAATGGATCATTGCTTTCATCTGGACTCATGCAGAGGGCAGTCGGTCCCCATATTTTGTATGCAGTAACAGTAAACACAGCTTCCTTAATCTTCCTCTTGTCACTTTTCCCCCCTCTTTTCACCTTCTGTAAGCTGTCAGCTACCCACACTCTGATCCCCTCACCTCAGTGCAATATTTGAGCTTTACGCTTTTCTTTCAACACCTCTCACAACCTGTCAGTCACTTGCTGTTTTTTTTCCCTCCTCTCCCACAACCTCACTGCTGCTCTTTTCCTCCCAAGCCTAACTATGGAAGGCTGGTCTTTTGTTTGCTTGGTTTAAACCAATGTAAATATGGATTACTTATTATTTCACTGTTGGAAACTTTATTCTCCATAAAGGTTGAATTTCCTGCTTGTCTGTTAACACATTGCAGAGAGATAAGGAAGAAAGAGTATCAGCACAGAAGTTAGTAAGAAGTTTTTCCACTGTGAGAGAGTCCCTGGTAATAAGAGAAGGGCCTTCTTGGAATTACAGTAAATCATAAAGCAGGTACAGAGTGGTGCCAAAGTATACAACACACTGTTTTATTCTCTCTTACACTTATGCACATTCACATCCAGCAGACACATTCTTCAGCTGCCATGCCACGAGCAGCTTCTCAGGCACACGAACAGGGAAACAGCAGTGTTGTTTGCATGTGTGACAGATGGAAAGACGAAACATTTGCATTCAGTGACATTTATGAGGGCACCGTGTCTTAGAGGAATTATTTCCTGCAAAGTGGTTTAACAATCAATACAAACCACCGGACCTGGTCAGAATCAATTTAATTGCTTATGTGCGGAGTTGGTTTGTGTGACACTGAGACACCGATGCAGTGAGATGTTGATCAGTTACACAAACAGGGCCTTAAAATGTCACATACATAACAAAGACACATTTCAAGATCATATGGACACTACACTTAATATGCACTTGTGGAACATATGCAGTTAGTGGGCACATGAACACCTGCATAGACTGTGGGAATCCATAATATCACAGTTCCTTGGTTTCAGTAATGTTCCCATTGAAATGTTACACAGACAGCAAACAAATTTCTAAAAGTGCTGCACAACAAAATGTTAATTCATGTTTCCATCAATTATATTTATGCAAAAATATTCCAGAGGATGTTAGAAGGTTGCATTATCTAGCACCAATATCACTAATACATAATGACACATCTTTGCTGTCTTACACATGAAATGTTTGTTTTTCAGTTAATGAATATCCGAGTGAACCCTGTCATGTGCAGTAATTTTTTATTCATACGGTCAAAATCACAAATTTGCCAAACAGTTTTATGGTCTGTACAGCGCACAATGCCGCCCTTAGACCCGCAAAAAAAAATAACCTCTGGAAGAGCAACAAATGATGAATCACTTCCCCACGATGGGCAGATACGCAAAACAACCAAAATAAACCAATTTGTCATTTTTGACAAATTGGTTTAACAGCTTACAGATTCTGTTAAAAAAGCCAGAAACTGAGCTACATGACCTCCTGTCTACCACAAATACCTAGGGACAGACTACACATGTACATGCACAGACACAGACACACACACACAATTTTTTCAATAATTAAAAAGATTTTTTGCACAAATTGAAAATGCACATAAAAACAGGCAAACAGAAACATCAATTGTTGAAACTTTTTTTCCATTCCAAACTGCTACAGCTTGGCGTTGCTTTTTTTCTTTTTGGTGTTTTGTTGTTGGACATTTCATGTTATGTTTAGGCTCAAAAAGTATCCATCCATCCATTTTATAACCCCATTAAATCTGTTCAGGATCATGGGAGGACTGGAGTCTATGGTAGCAGACAGAGTACAAACACATTCATACCTACAAGCAATTTAGACTTTCCGCTTCATCTAACCTGAATGTCTTTGGAGTGTGGGAGGAAACCAGAGCACCTGGAAGAACAGACACAAGGAGAATCTGCAAACGCCACGCAGAAAGAACACATCCAGCCGAGTCAGGTTCACATAATGGTTTCGCCTTAATTTGATGCTTCACTTTAAGAATGTGTTTGTATTGCGTGCGTGGTGAGCACAGGTCCGTGGAGCTGCTGAAATTTATGGCTGAACACTTATGAGCTGTCACTGGTGGAAGGATACACGTGAAAGTGCTCAGCCAAAGTGAAATACGTGTTTTATGTGTTGAAGGTGTTGACAGTTCAAACACTGAAAGGTTTTGGTATCTTAAAAGCTCTGTCAACAGCAGCTGTTGGGTGGACTTCACTTCAACGGTCCTGTAATAAACTGACCTGCTTTGTGTACGAGCGTGTGTGTGTTGGTGTATGCGTGAAATGAGGAGTTCCATACTGCAGCTTTCAGCATTCATTATCACAGACACTGGCTATTTCTAATTTTCAATTTTTTTTTTTTTTAACAATAACTTTAATCCATGAGCACATAGGGAGACTTCAGGAGAACATAAACGTCGTGACGCAGACGCAGAGGTGGGTCAGTGATGATAAATCAGGCTCCAGTCTGCTTACATTGGCAGCAGAGGATATAGTTACAGCTTCAGCCTCCTCCTCCGCTGAGTAAAGCTCTAAACATGATAAAATTCATACAAGACCACTAAAAGCCCAATACTCCAATAAATGGGCAATAAAATCCTAATAACACCACCTAGTAAAAGGCCATAAAAACAGCTTTGGATTGTTGGATAAAAACAGAATCAATAACAAAAACCAGACATGGACATGGTTATTAAACGATCACAGAGATCATTCCAAACAAACCACCGTCAATAGTCCCGGAAACATCCATGTGTTGCTGTGTACTTGGATCTAACAGCCAGTAGATCATCATACTTGGAAAGCTTAGCAATAACAGTATGACATCTAGACAGATGCTCACATCCAGCTATGTGTTCACGTGATCATAAGTGCTATTAACGCCAGTGACGAAGAGCACGGCTGAAGTTACAGGCACTGTGGTTGCATTTCTTTTGGATTCTCAATCCAAGTGCTAAAATCTGTTAGCATGAGGAAACAATACAGTTGCTATACACATCAATCACTGAATTATAGCGCAGCAAGTATAAAGTTCAGAATAAATCCTTGATTTCAGCCAAAAGCAAGCTTCTCCTTTCAAAACAACAACGGAAAGTCTGAAAGTCTTCGTATCCATTGTATCTATTGTACTGAAAGCAAGCAGGATTTGAACCAGATGCTGCAGCAGACTTCACTTTGGTTGTCGGACTTCAAAATTCACTGATAAGTATCAGACCTACATCCTCAGATCTTCCAAGCAAATCCTCTAACACAGTGGGTTATTTTCAGAAACAGTAGAGTCCATTTCTTGGAGCCCCTCAGTCTTTTATCTGGGTGTTGGGCTTCAATATTCACCGACGATCAAACCCACAACCTTAAAACTTCAAAGCAGACGTCCAACGCCCCGAGGCATTTGTCAGATATTTCAGAGCTGTATTTCTTAGACAATTTGTCTATTTGGGTATTGGATTTCAAAATTCATTGACCTTTATAATGACCAAACCCACATCCTCAAAAAAATTCCAAGCACCCCTCTGACACACTGAGCTAGTTGTAAAATGAAAACTGAAACAAACACCCTGAGATATTTGACCAGAGACACACTAACATTCCTTGGAGCTTTCCTTTGGACATTGGACTACATAGGAAAATTTGTGTGAGTCATTGCAGTGCCTGCTCCAACCTGCAGAGGCAGTGCTGAGTGTGAGCTCTAACACTCAGAGCCCTGTCCTTTGTTCCATACTCACTAACAGTGGACCAGCTAGTGTGTAAAGACAGAGGTCCACTGTTGAATAGCTACACAAACACACAAGGTGAGAAACGCATTGACACTAAATCAAATAAAACTTGAAATTGTGGAGAGAGGCAAAAAAATGAGGAGGCATTACAGAAAAAAATGAAATAATAACAGAAGAAGTGCCAGTGAAAGAGCGTTTGATAGAGAGACTGAAATAGGGATCAAGAGGTTACAAAGGAGAGAATATACTGTACTGTATACTACAGCTGTAGAAAGAGAAAGATGGAAAAAGACCGAAGGCAAGAGCAAGTGAGGGGATGGAGAAAAGACTGAAAGAAGAAGTGGAGGAAGTAGCAGTAGTAGTAGCAGTTCAGCCCAAACTACAACTACGCCATGTCGGCTTTCACATCCGCTGTTCCGAAAGGAATGAGTTACCCAAATAAAGTCGTGAGCAATGAGAGTTTTTCCCACAGCTATTGTTATATGTAACAGGTCATATTCTTTTAAGGTCATTAATGACTCACTATCTTTGTTGCACCATTGTGTTCACCTCTCTCCAGTCTAATTAGAAACACATTAAAGCATTAAGCATGTGAACGTCACTAGGAGGAGAATCAATGGTCAGTTGTCTTTGTGTTAACTTATGGTTTATAATCCAGCCTTCAGCTTTTCAGTATAATCACTACAGGAGCGGAGGCAGGTGGTAAGATGGGATGCAGCTGGAAATTACTTTGAGCTTTGCAAGTTTAACAATAATAAATCAGGGATCCAACAAAAATCAAATAAACCAACTTACAGATCCCCAGGAGTTCCAAATGGTCAGGTTTACTACAGATCATCTGGGTCAACATAATTTGAATTTCTGAGAAGTACAATGTCAACTATGACCATCACCTCATTTTTTTTAGTCTTGCCTCAAAGAGGGAATGATTTCAAAGAATGATTTTAATTCTTATTGTGGTTGTCAGAAGTACTGTAAGACCACAACCAATGATCATCTTCACTGTCAATACATCTGACATTTATCTTCTTCAATAACTAAATGTTTAGTCTGTTAAATGTCAGAAATTTAAAATTCTCATCATTCCCACGAAGCCCAAGTGAACATCTGACACACATCCAGTCCATTGATTCACACCGAGGGAGAGAACAACACATGCACAACAGACAAAACATAACAAATTACAACCATGTCACAAAAGTCATCACATAAATCACACATTACCATCACATGCTAAATCTATGACTCTTAATACAGCTGTAAAAGAGTTTTCTCTGAACTACAGGTTTCAGTAAATCCAGAACTCCTCACGATGTTTCATCCAGCAGAAATTTTAATCACAGTAAAGGAACGTTGCATGGCCTCTGAGGAAAAGCAGGCAAAAGCTAAGCTAAGCTAAGCTTCAGCTGTAACATCTCAAGTATCATCATTAGAAAATCTAAGGAAGACGTTACAGGCCCAAACACACTGTTTGACTGGTAGGCGATCTATTGGAAGAGCAGCACAGAGACAGAACAGCTGTTCTGAGAGCAGTTTGTTCCTCTCATGTAATCATCATTAACTTCACGTTTATTGTGTTGTTCATTTCGGCAAACCACACCTGACATCTGTAAGAGTCAGATGTGTCAGTGTTAAACAAGACGGAGTCAGAAATGAAGCATGAATTCGCTGAAAGCACACTGAGTTCTGCCAAAAGTCTCACGTACACTGTGTCTTCACAGATCAAATTTTCGCCCAGGTTTTTGCTTAATGTTTCTGTGAACATCACATGGTAGAAAGTAGAAGTTTGACACACTCCTGTTTTTCACATTTTGAGTAGAATTCAGTATAGTTACATCCTTCATCTAAGCTGACAAACAGCCTCTGATGAAAGAGAGATGGAGACCTTGGAGAGTTTTACTCCATAATGTTTCCACTGTTCAGGGTCTTTGAGTTCCCAGAAAAGCGCTATATAAATCTGATGTATTATTGTTATTATTATATTAGATCTGATAAAACATCTATCTTGAAAAAACAAAAAACTATTGGCAGCTTCAGGTCAAAACAAACCGTGACAGCGTTCTTGGTTCACAAACAGCCATTTATAAAAATCCTCCAGAGAATATATTCAAAATATTAGATAATCAACAAACTGAAAGATTCTGACTTCTTCTGCGTTTCACTTCTTCCTTTTGTGCTCTGCTCTCTCACCTCTGATTGTACATGCATGTGTTCCAGTACTCTGTAGTGTGAACGTCCAGCCCTCCCTTACTCCCTCTAGGCAATGATTTGTCATGATTACACAAAAGGCAAAGAGATACAACAGATGCCCATTGTCCATTTTATACATGTTTTCCATTCTATTGTGAACTTGTATCTTCATACTATCACATGTTGTGCCAGTATCCTTTGCATTTCTTTGTAAGATTGTAGGATTGTGGTTCTTTTTGATGATTGGTCTTGCTGATTGTTGTTGTAAGCTTCTGTATTGTGTGCTTGTATCTATGGGTCCTGTCTCTCCGACACTCCATATTTAAACATTGTAAAAAAAATAAAATAAAATAAGTTGAGAAAACTCAAAATTTCAAGGCAACAAATTTCAGTAAAGTTTGGGTTTTTAGCAGTTTAACTTAATTACTAAGTTTTTCCAATTTGACGATCCACGATACTTAGCACGAGTACAGGAGCTGTCTGAAGTGCAAACTGTCTTCATCGTGCTTTGCTTTGTTTTAATTTTGATCAGACCATACGACTCTTCTGAGACACATGAAAAATACATGTTGGCTTTCATCATGGAATTTTTATGCTGTACAAATAAATGTATTATTATTATTATTATTAGCTGCAGCATTCTTGTTGTTATAAATAAGTGAATAAAGAAAAGTAGACAGCTGTAGATGTCTAATTTTGGATCTTCTTCCAAATAGATAAGTTAAGTAGATTTGCAGACAAGGCTGCTCAGTGTCTGCTCACTGATGACTACTACTATGTGTCATTCATGTATCCATATATAGGACAGAGGTGGAGTACTGAAGGCGGGTGGAAGTGGAAATGCTATTAATTCTCTGCACATGTCCGCCGTGTCTTCCGGTTTCACTGAGTTTGTGTCGGTCACTGTTATTATTTCATCAAGCTGAGCAGACAGTAATTAACTAATTAACTAATTGCATGTCTCTCTTTCTCTCTCTCTGTCACAGACTTTGTCGCTATTTATACAACATCATCAAACTCACCTAGTAATAGAATGTATCTATAGGTCATGATAAGCTGCTTGAATCGCCAGCGTTTATGCTTATTTTTAAGGGAAGGAAAGTGTCGACGGTATGCGTCTCCGAGCTTGTGGGTAGGTACAGTTTGCCTCTTCAGAAGCATAATTATACAACTTATAACGTCCATAGCGTGGTAAAGTTCGAGGCCTGTATTATGTGTGTTTTAAAGTCTTAAGTAACTTGTTGAGTTTTTCTGTATTTGCCCAATAAAGAACAAACTTCCATGTTCTTGTGGAGCTCTGGAGGATCTTTCAGCTGTTACACCGTGTTCAGCACCACATTTAGATCCAGATTAATTATGAACATTTATTCTTTTTAAATAATCACTCAAAAAATGTTTTGTTTCCTCCGTGACCACTGCTTCTGTCTAATTCAGGATTACAGTTACACAGAAGTACAGTACAATCCTCTCACTCACTCTCCTCCTCTTGTCTTCCCACATTCCATCTTATTTATTGTAACGCCAACTTCACCACTGTCTTCATCTTTCATCGGGCAATGACCGTCTCTCATGCTTATTCTCATCCTTTCCTCCAAATCTGCTCCAACTCCTTCGCCTCCTGCCTGTCGGGGTGATTATCCTTGTCTCTTCTGTTGCCTGGTAACCCAGCTAATGACAGTGGGCTAATTACGCTAAACACTCTGGTCCAGCTGTCCATGAGCAAAAGAGAAAACAGTGGTTATGTGTGTAAGATTACTGTCAGGTGCAGTAAATTAATTTGTCGTATATCTGTCACAATTTTAGAAGGAAATTTAGAATTAGAAATTTGAGGCAGCTCATATTTTCACATCGAAGACAATAAAATCTGTCAGAAAAGTTAGAAATAATAAGAGGACAGGTCTGCTGTGTTGCCTGACCCAGAGACAGACAAATAAAATGCTGTCTTTCAGCTTTGCAAACATGACGAGAACACAGATAATCCCATTCTACTTCTAACTCACTGCAGCAGGGTGGAGAAATGGGCCCTTCAGGGATAAATGAGTTATCTACATATCACTCTGAGTCTGGCCTTAGTCTGTTGCATCCTACTGCTTCATGTTCGGCAGTTTGTCTGCTCAGATAAATACTGAATGCATCTCAAAACATTTTCTGTCAAATGTCTAACTGGTGTGCTCACTGACCACTTTGAGGCCCAGATAATGGGAATTCTGAGCACAGACGATTTGAAAAATGGCCCATTATGTTCACCCATGTAAATACAGTGTGTTCAAAATATTGTGCTATTAAGACCAATATATCCATTAAGATTAAAAGGAAAGGATCTGAGAAACAAAATAAGACTCACACAATGAATGCAGAAAAAGGACCATAGTCCAGTGGATAATGCTTCAGCTCATTATGAGAAAAAGATCATTTTGAGACATGAAACTGGAAAATGTTTGGTTTGAAATGCAAAGAGAGATTCAGAGCAGACACACACCGCTGCTGGTCAATTTAAAACCCAGCAAAATCCTTCAGACGCTGACTTAAAGAGACAAAACAGGAACTGAGTGAGGCGTGAGACAACACTCAGAAAGAAAAGGCAACAGAGGACAGAACACAAGAGGGGGGCGATTAGCTCAAAGTGAAACATCAATCCCATGATCCCTCATTTTCAGGCTGTCGTCTGCTGTGAAGAAGAAAAAGAGAGGAGGAAAACATGAGAAAGAGAAAAGCACACTGATAGAGCAATTTCAAATTCGGCGTGTGACAGATGGTCTGCTGGAGTCTTCCAGACAAAAACTATTCTGTCTGCTCTTTATTGTAAATACGCTGTAACTGAGGAATGATGTTGGCAGTGAAATCCAAACAGGCAGCCCCTGCTCGTCTGAGGAAGGAAACAAGCCGCAAATTTTTTGAAGACCTCTGTCAAGTTTCAAGTGTGTGATACTTCAAAGGTGGCTTTAAGGTAGAGAACACTTTGATTTCGCACTCCACTGATTTTACACATGACATTCGGTTTACTCATCAGGAGGAGAGCTTCTCAACCAGTGATAGCAGTTGTATAATGTCCTCTGTGGCTCTGCAGGGAGCTTTACACAGTTAGAAAAACAAAACAAAACCCTGATGATGCCACAGTGAAACTTCAATTATCTGAGAGAAGCCTGGTTTATAAACCGGTGGTTTTGAGAGAGGAGTGCATTTAGAAGGAAGAGGAGTCTAATGAACGTTGGAGCTTGACACAGACTACTGACTACACGCATGGATATGCTTTGATTTTAAGCACTCATATGTCTGCCACAGCTTTATGGAGGCGTGATACTAAATCTCTAGAGAGCCCCTTTAATTTGAGAGAATAAATTGAATTTGAGAGAATAAATTATATAACATAAGGTGGGCTATAGTATTTTGAGGCATGAATTATTATTTGACACCTGCATTCACAGACTGTTCTGGTCACTTGGGAGGAGTTCAACTAGCTGGAAACACAACACTTGCTTATTATCACTCTATAAAGTGTGGTGAACGTGTTGCAGTATAGCCAGTAGCTGCCCATTTACATGTTCATCAGACACAGACCAACATTATCATTCACAATCAGATTCACAGTCACGTTTTTGGCCACCAGATGAGTCTAAAGCCAATGTTCTCTCTTTTTAGCTTTGTTTTTGGTCTTCATCAAGCCCTGAAGTATCTGTCTCATCTGTCGCTAAATGCTTCTCTAAGGTCACAATTAACTTTGAGAATTTTCATTGGAAACAGCTGCAAGCTGTGGCTAAAAACAACTCGTGTGAGAGTGTTGAACCATAAAACCAAAACAACGAGCTCAAAATGAAGCAAAGTCCTCCACAGGCCTGGTGATGGTTCCTCTTTCACATCTGATCCATTGTAAAGACACTGATTGAGACCAATTAAGTTTGAGGGTTCAAATCTACGTTATACTTCTGTAGTGTTCCTCTAAAATAAGATTCTTTATGTATATGAGATGAAGGATCAAGTTGACACATAAAATACAAACAGGCATCTGGAGACATCAGACAGTACAGTTTGATGTGCAGGTGGATTCTGGGAAGTGCCCAGCTGTACTTCTGAGATGCCACAGAAACATCCCGCAGCCTCAGCTGAGAGAAAAGAAAATCACTCTGACACGATCAGGACATTTTCAAAGAAGATGGGTGAAACCGGACGGCACGAGCCTCACGGACGACATGACTGACAAGGGGATCTCGGAGTGACGTCAGCCGGTGGAGCTGTGAGAGGGAGGGAGAGAGAGAGGCAGAGGCTGGAGAGCAGCGCATCTTCCTCAGAGGTAAAACCGGAGGAGAGTGACTTTACCAGGGACGCAGAGGAGGGCAAACCCGCCTGAACTTACTTTTCTGTTTTTTTTTTTTTATTCTTTCTTGAAATACATTTTGATTTGTGATCGACTGATTTCACAGTAAGTCTTAGATTTGATTGCATTTGATAGTAGATCATATATTATTATGGTTACACGAGAGCAGGCTCTTTAAAGGTTAGGAGAGAATTTTGTTTAATATGGGATTTTTTAAAAAACATATACTTTTTATTTGCTAATTTAACTTTATGATGTGTGGTTATAACAGGTTGCTTTAATGGAACAAACTTTGGTTTCTGGTGTGTATGCATGACACGTGTCCTTTAGAGAGAGGATAAAATCTGTTTAGTCTGTTTAGCCCCCCGCTTGTTGTCTATTCAAGTTCATACACTCTGTCTCCGCTGATGTTTAAAATGTGTGCAAGGCAACTAATTGATGTCCACGTCTCGCTGTTGTCCAGATCTCGTGATGCGCCACTCGTGCGTAAATCCCTGGCATCATCTCCAGAGCGCACAGGAAGCGCAGAGAGGAAACGCCACTACCTGAAACCTTAAATAACCATCATAAACCTTTTTTTTGGACACGTCCACCCTGTAAAAAAAAAAAAAGAAAAAACATTTTAAGTCTCGGGGAACGATCGGAGGGAATCAGAGGGAGAAAAGCAGGATATCTTGTTTGAAGACAAACGCAGCATCGGCCGTTAGGGTGTGATTTTTCACGCAGACTTCAAGAAGGAAAAGTGAAGGACTGAACTCCAGTTGAGATTAAGTGTCAATGTTTTTAAAGAACTGGGAATGGAAAATCAACCCAGAGACCAAACTGACTGTGGACCACTCATTCAGTGAGCATGAAGCAGGACGTCTTCACATCAAGGACACTGAACAGATCCGTATTTTACGGACTCTCTTAGGGTGAGATTTTCTCCTGAGACAATCTTGTGAATGAATGAGGATTTTTAAATTTCTGTTTTCTTTACATGACTCTGTAACTGTCTGTGCAGTAAGTGGAGGTGGTGAGACTTCAGTGAATATACTGACCTAAATATAACTAGACCTGCTGTTACCTCCTCAATGATCTGCTTGGTCCTGGACCTCAAACTGGGAACTGTCACTATTCTGTTGTGTTGTCTGTTAGTGGTCAGAGGCTGAGCTGATGTAACGGAGGGTGATCCTACTTTAACTTAATCTTGCTGTTTGCTGAACTTTACATAGGCAGCGTTTTAGGCTCAGTGACCCGTGACCAATGCGTTCTGTGAGAGAAGATTTCTGACAAGGAGGACAAAGACAAAAACGCTTCTCTGAAAACCTAACCAGTAATTTTCTTTAAAATTGGTGGACATTTTTGTCTCAGTATGCTCACAGGCTCTTAGTTTGCCAACTACCATCTCATTTTCTCTTCAAACATGGAGAATGTGTCCATCCCCAGCGGTGCACCGCCAGTCTGCAGTGACTCTGTGGACTTCTACTCCCTCACGTCGGAGAACCGCACTGACCTGAACTGCACTCCTCCCTCCGAGTTTTACTTCTACGCCGACCTTTACGTCATTTTACCAGTCATCTACTCTGTAATCTGCGCAGTGGGACTGACAGGCAACACGGCTGTCATCTATGTGATCCTCAAGGCCCCGAAGATGAAAACAGTCACCAATATGTTCATCCTGAACTTGGCCATCGCAGATGATTTGTTCACTTTGGTGTTGCCAATCAACATAGCTGAACATTTGTTGCACTACTGGCCTTTTGGTGAGGTTTTGTGCAAAGTCATCCTCAGCATAGACCACTACAACATCTTCTCGAGTATCTATTTTCTGACAGTTATGAGCATTGACCGTTACCTGGTCGTCTTAGCCACAGTGAGGTCTAAACGTATGCCTTACCGAACCTACCGAGCAGCAAAAATCACCTCATTATGTGTCTGGATCCTCGTCATCCTCATCGTTATGCCCTTCACAGTTTTTGCTGGCGTCTACGTCAACCCCAACGACGGGAGAAAGAGCTGCGTGCTCAGCTTCCCCAGCCCTGAAAGTTTGTGGTTCAAAGCGAGCCGGATCTACACACTCATCCTGGGCTTTGCCATCCCAGTCTCAACCATCTGCATCTTATACACCATGATGCTCTACAAGCTGAGGAACATGCGGCTCAACAGCAACGCCAAGGCGCTGGACAAGGCCAAGAAGAAAGTCACTATCATGGTGTTCATCGTCTTGGCCGTCTGCTTGTTCTGCTGGACCCCATTCCACCTCAGCACCATTGTGGCTCTGACGACGGACCTGAGGACCACGCCGCTGCTGATCGGGATCTCCTACTTCATAACCAGCCTGAGCTACGCCAACTCCTGCCTCAACCCGTTCCTCTATGCCTTTCTGGATGACAGCTTCAGGAAAGCCTTCAAGAAGATGCTGGAATGTAGACCGGCCTGAATGTGCGACACAAACCTGCTGCAGAGACTCACAGAGTGAGCACAGACTGTGACTGGAGACTGAACTTTAGATTCACATCTGAATTCTCAATCTGTGTGGTGGAGATTTAATTGCTTGGTTTGTTAAAGCTGCACTAGGCATCTTTATGTTTTGTTCACCCCTGATAGTAACAGGGAAGTAAAATATCTTTTATATATATATATAAACATGTAAAATTATGCGTGTAAACTGCACACAACGTTCTCAGTGGGACTAATCCGGCTATAAATGTTTTTATTCTGCAGTAAACCAAAGGGATAAGAGGAAAAACACGAGAACATTGGTGAGTCCAGCTCCGTCTAGACAGAGAGCTGTTTGGGTGTCACACTTAAGTAGATCTCCTGCCAGCAGGAGTTAATCTGGAGTCTCTTATTTATCAGGGGCAGGATAGGTTCCTCTGTCACACCTGAAATATTTCATATTTTTACAGGTTTTGCTTCGTGCAGCTTTTTATACTTCAGAGAGGACAGGGAGTATTGGAAGTTGACAGAAATGGACAAAATTGCTTGCAACGGAATGAGAACTGCTGACACACAGGACAATAATAACATTAAAAAAAACCAAAATGTTGGGTACAGCTGTAAACAGAACAAAGACAGAGCCGCCCATTATCATCGTGTCTGAAGAACTGGCCATTAAATCTGATTGTTTTACAGGTTACGACTGCAATTAAAATGTCAGACCTCAAAATCCAATTACGAGGCAGCGAGCCGAAATGGGTCACTTCAGCAGCCATGACCTTCACTGGACTCCATCAGAACTCAGAGGACGGAGGAACGCCAGTCAGGGCTGAACATCTGCTGTGTGGCGAAAACACAGTTCAGTGCAACATCACTGATTTGCATGTTGTCAATCAAATAACGTCATGAGACTAGTCAGGGTTGAAGGGTAACAGGATACATGTCAGGGGATTACAGGTGTTTGGTTATGATTTGTTCACTGTTATCTGTTACAAAAACAGATAACAGTGAACTTTTTTTTTTTTTTTTTTTTTTTTTTTTTAAATCAAAGCTGGTAGACTGACTTCAGAGCTATCATGTGACTATGTATGCAAACACTCAGTCTGCCTTTTATGCTGTGTTTTGAGCAAAGTAGTCCCACGTGATCAATTTTGTGGATTACCTGAGATATTACAGTTCTGTTTTTCAGGTAAACATAAAGGTTATGGAGTTATTTTTGCAAAATATGACTCATACTTTGAAAAGGTTGAAGCACACACTCGTTAAAAGGTGGCGTGTTTGGATGAAGAATGACGTTCTAGTACTCAGTACTTTTATGGAATGTATATGTACCATTTCAGAAATGAAAAAAGAACCTTATAAACCCTGACAACAGTACTGTAGGCCTGATCGGAGACGGGCATGGGACAGGAGGGCTATGTAAAGTGTAATCTGATCCCTCTTCACCAGTCTTTATGTTTTTTTGTGATCTTTTGTCGCCCCCTGTTGTTCAAAGGGTGCTTTTATCTGAAGATGCAGCCACAGCCATTCACAGACTATGAGCAAAGACACTTCTGAGGGGAGTTATACCCCTTCATACAGCTTGTTATACTGTCTGTGATGTATACATGTATCAAGATTGTTTAACAATAATAGTAACAACAACAACAACAATAATAATTACTCCTTTTTTTTTTACCTCCTGGATATTCAGCATCTTTTGATACCTGACTTACACATTTCAAAGATTATCACAATCATACTGTTCAGAAAATCATGGTGGTAAAAAAACCTTTAACACTGGTGAGACTTTTCACTTATGGGTTCTGGGCAAGAAAAGGTTGAGGTCACCAGTCTGAGAATTATGTTGGAAGACTTTACAAAACCAAATGTTTGCACATATTTAACAAAATTTAGATGATTTATTCGCTAGCTTTGAGATTTCCTTTAGATTTAGAATTAAAGCTCTGAAATTCGACCAAACAACAGGAGTTTGTAAAGAGGGGTCAACAGAGTCCATCAGTCAGGTAGAGTTTAAGAGTTAAAAAAAAGTCTTCTTTTGTTCACTTCTCCTGTATTCATCTTCTGTTAGATGTTTTTGTACAGTTTAACAGTAAAGAATATTTCAGTGTAAGAACAGACAGTACACCTCTCTGTCTTACACAGTGCTCTTTTCAATGTACAGAATTATTTCAGCTAAACAACAGAAAGGATACCTCTTTGAATGTCGAACACTGTTATTTTAAATGTTGTAAATCATGGCACATGATGCAAATGTTGGTTGTAAATTGAGGCAAACTTTTTCTCCACACTTGCTGCTGTAGATGGCATCAGGTGGCAGCAGAGATTCAGCAAACACGTGATATAAATCAGCTTCGACAGAGGTTTCGTCTGTATGGCTCGTCTGACTGCAACAACTGAAACTATTATAAACGTCCTACTGTAAATAGTTCAGTCTTTTTGTCATTTAACTGTACAGAGGAATGTATAGTCACAGCGATGTATAGTTAAATATTCTTAATAATTCAAACTTGTCACACAAATGAGAAATGATATAAAATTTGAACCGATTATGAACCATTGTCTTTTATGCAGCCTGTAATATAATCAAGAATCATGGCATTTCATGTCACTTGTTTGTGTATTTTAGAAATCTTTTTTGTCATTGCGTGTGAATGAAATCATAAATGCAAGTTTATTTTCCCACCATATTCATGTATTTTTGATATTTTAGAATCAAAGTTGCTTAAATTTGACAATAAATGTGCAGAAATTTGTTTTCATGGGATTTGTGCAGTGACATATTCCCTCCTGGATTTTTACAGTGCTGATGTACATTAAAAAAAAAAAAAGAGGACATCACAGACAGGTGAAGAGGTGTTATTGTTCTTCAGTATCATCAGTGTTTTGGGTCGTTGTCAGGGTCAGTAGAGGGGTTCCTTACACGGGCGACTACGTCAGCTGTCAGCTGAAGAGCAGGGGGATCGATTAGTGGTTAGAGCATCTTGTCAGCAAAAGGTCACAGATTTAATCTCAGCAACGGCCTGTTGTGTCCATGATGTACTGCTGAGCTGTCCGGTGGGTTTAAATGTAACGGCGAGATGAGCCAGTGCAGCACACACAGAGTAGCGGGGTTACAGTGATGTAAATAAAGAGTGTGCAGGTAAAATAAGTCCAGTCTTATCCTTTCAAATCACAATGAGTAGAATTTGAGGTTTATTTGCTTTGGTGTCATCCAGCAGGAGAATAACACTGTGGCAGAAAGCTGCAGCCCATCCTCAACACACAACAAACACCAAGCACACATTTGGTATATTTCACTAATTCCCATTTTTATGTAAAGAACATTTACAAAATATAAATAAACATGAAATGTAGGTACACAAGGTATCACAGGTTGTGATATTAACTACAGTGAAGTACAATTAAAAATAATCTGTACTTAAATCCGTGTGCTTTAAGTCTATTTTCGACATAAAGCATTGTTTGAGACAATACACAAGTACAGCTTAAATAGTTTCAGGTTAACACGCAGTCTATAGAACAACACTATACAGAATATTTTTTTTTAGAAATTACATCTTTATATATTTTTGGTTCTTTTGGAGGTTTAGTAAAACAGGAAGTGTTCCGTTAGTATTAGCATTATGGGTTTTTCTTTGTGCTTTTACTTTGATAAACAGGATAGGACTCAGTGTTCACTAAGAGATGTGTCTCCTTCATGATGTTGTTCTGTCTGTGTTACTGTTAATTGCTTTATTTTTTTATTTCCTACATTAGTCTTGAGCTCATTTCTAGGTGTTAGAAACGTCCAGATACTATTCAGCTCTTCATTTCATTTACTTTGTTGTTCCACGGATCTATTTATTTGTCAAAATGGATCCATCCAGAAACTGCTTTGCCTAATTTTAACAAGTGCTCTAGGACATTAAGGCCTGGACATAGACTTAGTCTGTGTGTATACAGTATGCATATGAAGGGATGGTGAGATCTACGTCTAAAATCTTTTTCTTTGTTCTTCAGAGAACACTGGCAGGAAAATAGCTCTTCTTTTCTCTCTGTGAACTCTGTTAAATCTTTCTCTGATTCTCCTCATTTTTCCTTTCCCCTTCTTTGTCTCAGTCTCACTCTGTCTCACTTTTTCTCTGTCAGTGTTGTGTAAACAGCATTACAGTATTATATTAAACTCTGTTTCTACTTTAAACAGTGTCGAAGAAAGGGACCACGGGAGGTCGGGAGATCAGACCTTGGCTTCGCTGCACCAAATGTCACTGAAATTTTTTATTTACTTTTCAAATAAACTTCTAAAATAAACTGTTGTTTTCAGTACATGTTAAGGTAAAAGTGTCTCTGATTCGTATCATTCTCTCATTCAGAGCAGCATGTTCTTGTGATTTCATACATACACACAGTTAAATGTGGAAATGTGTGCTTTTGTCTGAAAGAATGATGGACCACTGCCCCCAAGTGGTCAGTTTGACAAGAAAATGTTAAAAATGTTCATCACAGTGTTTGTGATGAGGCATTTTTGTCACTAGAGGGCAGCGTTGGTCCATGAAGAGCCACCTCCTAGTGTGTGTGTGTGTGTGTGTGTGTGTGTGTGTGTGTGTGTGTGTATGTACTATACAGTGTGAGGACCAGTTTGAGTTTTAAACCACTGAAGTGAGGATATTTTAGCTGATCCTCACTGTAAAGGGCTGTAGGTTGGTTGTAACTTGGTTTTAGGGTTAGAATTGGGTTTTGGTTAGGGTTAGGTATATGTCAACGTGTGTCCTCACAAAGATAGAAGTACAAACGTGTGTGTGTGTGTCTATGTGAGCGTATCAACTGATGTTTTATTCAAATGTCAGAGTTTCATTTAATTGTGGAAACAAATAAAATGTCTACACTATTTACAACTCATATTCTGTAGCTGGGAATTTGAACATGTATCATGATCATTATTATTTTATTTTATTATTTTGCAAAAAATTGTGGTTATTATATTAAAGAAACCTACAGTAAGTGAAGGATGGTGACTTATCCGTTATCTGCTTTTTTGCATGATTTTAATGCAAATTTATCTCTATATGAGTGGATTTACAAAAATCCACTGGAGAATAACAACTGTAGATGGCAGTGTGTAGCTGAAGATGGGGAAAATTCTCTCTCTCTCTCTCTCTCTCTCTCTCTCTCTCTCTCTCTCTCTCTCTCTCTCTCTCTCTCTCTCTCGAACATGCATGTACCACAGACAGACCTTTCATCAACCTACCATCTCTCTTGGCCAGTTTTGGGGATCACGTCAGCCTAAACATTTGCTGCCATTTTCAAAATGGCGTTGCAGCTCAGGTATGGTCACAGCTAAGGAAAGATGGCGGTCTTGGTTACGTGATAAGACTGAAGTGATACCAGCCCCATGAAGCTGATGTTGGATGGATAAAAACCTTAACATTCTCAGATCGTGACATATTAAATCTATATGGTCTTCTCCTGTGTACGGTGGCTGTTGTAGGACATTTCAGACTCAATTTCTGAGGCTCGGTTCTCCACAGTCAAACTTGGCTGAACCTCCTTTCAGTGTAAACTGGATTTTTGTCATCCTCAGCTGTATTTATATGAAAGGTTGAAGGCTAATCCTGTTAGGTCATAGCTTGCTAAGATAATAATAACTGACATTTAGCAGCCTCCTCAGTGTGTTTTGTTTGTCATGTTGGTGACAATGGGGGGCAAAGCAGTGATCTTCAGCAAGAAGGGAGAAGCTAATCAAATAAGTGCAAGCACATATTCCTGGTACATTGGTTTTATAATGTGAACTGCACATTTCTACTGTTTACCTTGTGAATGTTGCAACGAAAGATAAAACAAAAAGAATTGCAGCCATTTTCAGAATTGTAAAATCCTGTATCACAATATTATAAAGTGCTTTGCAGAGTTTTGGCATTTGATTTACATGAATCTCAAACTGAACCTTTTTTCTCCCTTGTGGTTTTTCCTGATTTTCCACTTCCTGGGTTAACTGTAGAGCTAAGCAGCTGAGTCCTTTGACTCCATGGATGAGCCTCACATAAACACAAACGCATGCACAAACTGTACAACTGTTGTTTAACTGAAAGGTAACAAACAGTTAACACACATCACATATACTGTATATACTCTCTTCACAACATACACACCAATGATGCACATGCTGTTATCTGACCTGTCAATCTCTGCTTTCTCAGAGCTATTGGGAATCGATGCAGCATTGATTGAGCTGATCTTGTCCTTCCTCTGTTTGCAAACATAAAGGTAGGCTTACCTGCACACACACACACACACACACACACACACACACACACACACACACACACACACACACACACACACACAAGCATGACGGAAACTGTTTCCAGACATTTGCTTTAAAAGGTGCTTCAGAAGTGAAATTGTTCTAATGCATCTTTTTTTTTTTTTCCTTTTTGAAAGGAACTCGATGCTGCAGCTGGTGTTTGCATTTCATGAGCAATCTCACCTCACAACAGCTGATCATGCTACTTCTCTTCTGAATAAATAACTGTATTTGCGTGACTGTCTGCAGGTTCATTATTAGTGGGCCACAGCACAGTTTATTCTCCAGCCAAACTTTTCAGTCGTTCATTTGACGTCTGGGAGATGACCTTCCACAGTGTAACTGACTAAACTGGCTTCTCACGACAGTTCACACTTGACCTGCCGAACATGCACAACTGTGACCCAAAGTTTCTTTTTAGTCAACTGTGAAATTTTGAAAGTTCATTTTAATTAAAATTGCCTGAAACCATTTCTCTGTTGTGGGACAGTTTTTTTTTTCCCCCGACACGAGGCTCCACAAGCCCACATGGCCCCGGATAGACGAGCCGACCCTGCCGGTCAAATCTCCGCCGTTCATTTGCATTTTAAGGAGAAGGGACACTCCTCTGAGGACAGTGATGTTCATATTTTGGACCGAGAACATAGATGGTTTGAGAGAGAACAGTAAAGGAAGCCATCTATGTCAAGACAGAACATCCATCACTGAACAGAGGGGGCGGTTTAAGACCATTTGTCACCCACCTATCCTGACCCCGCAGTCCTGAGATGCCTCCCCAGGTGACTAACCCATCCACATCTGGGCTCATGTGACTCACATGATGCTTAGTTTCTATAACCAGCCATGGCATCCCCTCAAGTGCTAATGAGTTCACGAGAGGCAGCTCCTACTTCAAACAAGGCGCTGCCCAAAGGTGTGAATGGCCCCACCGAGGTGGTTTTGATCGCTCTCAGGGGAGAAAAATTGGTTTAAACGTTTGGCCTCTCTAACCAGTCTCCAGAACTGAAGGAGGTTCTCAGGTGAGAGGCGAAATGTCTTAAAGCTTCAGAAGAAAGAAGTCCAGCTCCTTTCAAATCAACCCATAGGCCAAGCACCCACTGCTGTTTCTCCCCCAACCAACATCTGTCTAATACAATTAAGACGCTGGGACGAGTCAATGGTTTCCTATTTTCCTTCATGTCACAACCCAGTAGAAAATGTTACACAAAATATTTATACATCAAATCCACAAGATCACTCATGCAGGGAGATGAGTTAAAGTATGGGGCAAAGTATGTTTTGCAAAACCTGAACAAAGACACAGAAGATCACAACCAAGGGAAGTGATCCTCAGTGGGAAGTGAACCTCAGTGAGCTGGTCTCAGGTCTTTATAAACATGGGTCAGAACATGACCAGGTGATTCCCATTCAGCTGATTGTGCTGCCTTCATTTCCAACAAGTGAGCAGTGAACAGGACAAGCAAGCAAAGAAGAAATCACATTTATAAATGACAAAATGATGAAGTGATAGTCACAACTGTTGTCAGTTCAAGAAAATCACAACTGAAGATGTGCAGCCCAGTACACTGAGGGATTCTGTTCATGTTCACTTTTATGTTGAAGCAGTGAGCCCTTCCTACAGACGGGCGTGCAGTGCATCTGACTTTGATGTCAGACCACTGCCATGCACAGATGATGTAGACAGAATGTATTATGAAAATAAACATAACACAAAATTAATATAATTAGAAGTTTGGAGTTTATCTGTTTGACACGAGACAATCAGCAGAGAGCGACAGCTTTTATTGAAAGTGTCGTCACGCAGGTTTCAGTGTTTGTCATGATGATGTTAATGCAGAACCTCAGATTTTTCTTTCTGGTTTTTTTTGGTGGTGAAAATGTGTTAATGCTCTCTGCTCAGTCATCAGTCATTTTGTCAGAATAGTGACTGTCATTGTAAAATGAGCAGGGCATCATTTGAACAAAGTGACAGCCACGTTTAAAAGAATGATGGATGGCACAAGGTGACCCCTAATGAGGGGACTCTCAAGCAGACAGGAAGCTCAGCTCAGGTTGCTGGTGTCCTTGTTACCAAAATGCTTTGAGGAAAATTATTTTCCAAGTAAAGTTGATATTTTGAGCTTGAGGGTAAAAAAAAAATGCAGCTTTTTGTATTAAAGGAAGTTTCACATCATCAGGCAGGATCATATAAAACCTGAGATAAAGCCCTTTTTTTCTCTGTGGCACTCTCATCACAGGTGTGCTGAGCTAATTATCAGAATATATCTCACCTGTTCACTGATCTCCACAGAAAAACATGGTGAGAGACAAACCTGATACAGCCACACTGCTTTTTGTTAAACTAATTCAGTTTTTATAAAGAGCTACTGTTTTATTAGAGACATCTGCACAATATAATAAAACCTAATACAAGATGTCTGCAGTAACTTTATGAAGCTCATAATTTTCTAGTTTTGTTGACACAACATCAACCTCACCTTGATATGTTTACATGTGCAATATGACTGCATTGTGAACCATATGTCTGTCTTGTTTGTTTGTTTGTTTGTTTGTAGAACTTCCAGAATTGTGAAATGTGACATTATTGATCCGTATCAGTACTACTACATCCAGAGTCAGAGAGAACCCAAACAGATTCCTCTTGTGCTTTAATTTGCTTGGGTCCATCATTTTTCTCCACAGTGAGAGCCAATTAAGGCTCAGTGAGAATAACGCAACAGCATTGCCTTGGTATTGCAACACCTAAAAGAAACTCTATTTTCTATTCTAACAACACCAATTGATGTTCTTTGCTCTCACAGCAGAGCATCAAAGCATCAGAGTGAAAGGGTTCAGTGTGAAGAATGGACTGCCAGAAAGTTGCATAAAGCCCCAAAATTATAGATACAAGGTTTGAGTCAAAAAGTCTTTTGTTCTATTTATGCTTTTAGATCAGTTGAAGGATCATGTGCATGTTGTTTGATAAAATGCGTAATCAAAGGTTGATATTGTGGAGATATAGAAAGAATCCAGTAACTTTAAGCTTTAAAAAGTAGAGATGAAAAATGTTTGAAATCTGAAAACTGAAATAGTGAACTATCTGAAAATTGTACTTAAGTATAATACTCGAGTAAATGTACCTTCTTAATTCCATTTCTACACCAAATGGTTTGATGTAATCATGTTAAAAAACAAATCTCTTCACTGCTCATAAGATTAAGTAAAAAAAAGTATTGTACCACTGTTTAGCTGAGTGTGTTGTCCTGTTCTCCTGTTTGAATCAGCTTCAGTCAGATTGAAGGTGGAGTTCAGCTCGTGATCAGAGCAGCTCTGCTGTTTGTTCAGTGGTGCCGTGGGTAGAGTGTGGCACCATAAGAGTGCCAAGAGTCAAGAGTCAAGGTTCTTATGCTTAACGATCGTCTGTTTTTCTTTATTTTTATTGAAGAATACTCAAACATTTTTTCTTTTCATCGCTTCCTTGAACCTGGTAACTCTTTGCAGTCACCTGAAGGAGGCAGGTATCTGTTCTATCTGCACTCTCTAATCAGATGCATTTTCAAATAACAGCTAAGCAAGAAAAAAGAAGCATAATCTACACGAAACCAGACATTATTTTCCTTTCATTTCGTTTGTGGCTCTAGAGTAGTAGTTATTTGCAGATGGTAATTACTTTGATCGTTTGACAACAAATAAAACTGTGCATGTTTCAGACACTAAATAAAGCAACTGCTGGATCTTCAACATGTCCAGAAGCGTTAATTTAAAAGAATTTCAAAGGAATGGTTGTCTGCTGTTGGCAGTGTATTTGAACTGCTGGATTCACTCTACATATCTGGCCTGATTTTAGTTACAAAGCTTGATTTCTATCTATATCTATATCTATATCTATATCTATATCTATCTCTATATCTATATCTATAGATACAGATATAGAGATATATGTTGCTGTTTTAAATGGCTTCAAAATCTGTTTTTAAAAGTTAAAATATGAATTAATTTCATATTTTCATTGGCAACAACATTTGATAATATATTCTAGAATCAGAATCAGAAAACTTTATTGCCAGGTATGTTACACATATAAGGAATTTGCCATGGTGTTGTTGGTGCAAAAACAGAAGATAATAAAAATATAAAATAAAAAGGAAAGAAAGAAAGAAAAAAGTATTAAGAGAAGGATAAAAAAGAAAGAAAGTACTAAGAGAAGGACAATCTGTACAATAATGTGCAAAACACCCACTGTCTTCATTTGTGAGTGGGTGTTTCAAATATACATGTGCCCTTGTATCTGTATGATTGTGTCTCTGGCCATGTAAGCCTTTGTGAGTGTGTATGAGTGTGTGTGTGGAGCTGTTGTTTAATATTGGAATATGTGTATGTTCTCTTTTCTTTGTGTCTTTCTACATGCATGCGTCTCAGATGTGTCCTTGTCTTTGGTAACTGGAGCCCACAGAAGAACACGGCTCAGATGAATACCTGCATGAAAACCACGTGCATGGGCTGAATTGAAAGCTCAGTGGTGAGAGAGCAGTGTGGTTCGTTCGACCGTAACCCACAGGAAATGAGAGCACTGTTCACTGAGCTGATCAAAAGAACTCCCACGTTACCCCCACCCATTGAAAAGCTTTATGTCCTTTTGTTATCCATATTCATACATGGCAACAAGCTCAAAGAGACACGGTCAGCCAGTTGGACCCCAAACTACAAACATAACTAGAATCTTTTCGTACAGGGTCATAATGAAGGTGGAACACTAAAGAAAAACAGCGGTTTAACACGTATGTTTCCATTTTGTTTAAAAGATTTTAGGCAACACGTGAAATAACCTGACAATAAATAATGAGACTAGGCAGAGAGGACTGCTGAAAGTGTGTTTAAAATGTGTTTAAGTGTGTTTAAAAAACAAGTTAAACTTATTCTGTCATTTACCAACAAAACAGGATTTTGATGTTGTAACCTGTGAAACTACACTGTACTACTACAAACTGCTGTACCAGGAGTATTGTTTTATACACAGTGGTACAGAACTAAAGGAACAGTTCAACATTTAGGGAAATGCGCTAAATTTACTTTCTTGACAACATTACGTTTAGAAGATTGATGCCGTTCTTATGTCTACAACCAGCAGCAAATTGTAGTGTTTGCACTTTGGTTTCGGTGTAGATTAAACAAAGAATATACAATGCATTCATTAGTGAGATTTAGTTGTTCGCACTGCTGCTTCACAGATTTAGTTACCTTTCGGACAGAGCCAGGATTTATGCTGAGCTTAGTCAGCCTGTTTACTTCACATCTGTCTTACAGACATTTGAGTGATCTCAGTCTTCTCATCTCATCCTTGGCACGAACCTGAATACGTTTATTTTGGTGCTGTCTGTGTAGAAACACCTTGCTGTGAAGTGTCATTAACTTCTCCTGTTGCTTGTGGAGACGTGAATACACACAGATGCATGACAAAATCATTTTCTACCTCCCTCTGCTTGTCTGAAGTCAACAGTTCTTACATTTGTATCTTTCAGACCATCAGTCTACTGTACAAACATCTCTCTCTTCACTCGTCTCCATAAGTGAACTAATGGCTACTGTAGTTGGGCTACATGGTGTTGTATGAAAGATTACATGTAACCTAAACACTTAGAAAACTGCAAATTTTTTAAATTTTATTTCAGCATCTTATTATATTTGATATATATATTTTATTTGCTACTACAGGGCATCATAACAACACCTAAAAAAAATGAAGGTCTTTGTTGCTATATCTTATAATGTGTGAATGATTAAGTTCTGGTACAACAAAACAATATTAAAAAAAAAATTCCAATTATCGAGTGTAATATTGAAAATCAGGACAAATCATCCATCTCCCCTCCGCTCAGCTCTTCTTCCTCCTCCGCTTGCAACGTACAAATTATTTGTCCAATGCTCTGGCTCCCTCTTCCTCTATCAATCTGCTGTATTGATTTTTGCCTTCCTGTAAAGGCCAGAAGAAAAAAAAAGAAAAAGAAAAGAAAAGAAAAGAAAACACAAATAACGGTGAGAAGAAGGACAGATACTTTTCCTCCTACAGAATCTGAGACTGAGTGATTTGAGGACACAAAGGAAATATGTGGACATGATTCTTTGATCTATGCTCCAACTTTGTTCATAACATTTCTTGTCACCTTTTAATGGTCATCAAGGTCAAGATTTTCTCTCTGTTCCTGTTTTTGCAAGTGCTGAGGAATTTCCAAAAGGATGAGTGGAAAGAGAAAGATCCTTCTGCTCATCTTCAACATCCTCGGTATGTTGATTTTTTTTTTTAAATCTTAACATGTTTCACAAAAGTGTTACAAAATATGACACAGACTTGTGTGTTTTTTTTCTCTCTACATTTTTTAACACACACACACACACACACACACACACACACACACACACACACACACACACACACACACACACACACACACACACACAAATAAATAATTGACATCTGATAAACTGTCAATAAATAATGGAGTTGTTACTGTAAAGTTACTGTTGTTCCTGTGGTTAATAATACTGGAACATATGAACATTTTATCAACATCTCTCTTCTCTCCTCTGGACATTTTTCAGCTCAACAGTCCAAAGATTCTGTTTAGAGAGATTTTAGTGTGTAAATAAAACTGAAACCTTAAAAGTGACGAGGACAAAAACACGATCTGGAGTGGAAATGATAATCACGCCCTGGGTTTTTTAAACATCCTTTTGCTAAGCTAAGCTAACCAGTGGCCGGCATGCATTTCCCAGAGTATTGAACCACTCCTTTAAATCCCACATGAATCATCTTGCTTCAGAATGATGGCCTGGCTTCTTATTTTTATTTATTGGAACTGCTTCTGAACAGGTTCATTGACATTTTTCATTCATGCTGATAAACAACTGTCCAGAAAACATAAAAACGCCGACATCCTTCAGTTTAATGATGAACATGCCAGGTATGAACGTACTCGACAGGGAGGGTATGGTCACTGAGTGTCCTTCAGGAAGAGGAAGATGAACAGATTGAACAGAAACAGGTTGATTTATATGAAAATGACCATAGGGAATAACCACTCGAGGAAACAGTGAAGTGGGTGAACTAACTCTGTAAAAGGTTGTTTGTGTGTGTGTGTGTGTGTGTGTGTGTGTGTGTGTGTGTGTGTGTGTGTGTGTGTGTGTGTGGGAATCTTCAAGTAAGGCTTTAAGTGTTAGAGACAATTTATTATTGTTGTCACTATATTTCCTCCAAAACTAATTTCTCTTCAGAGTACACGTCATCCTCTTCAGCACCATGGACAGCGACACGAGGAGGCTCTTCTCAGTCGAGTGTTTTCATTCAGTCAAAAAATGTTGTTTTGGATTGTGTGCGTAATTGGCAGAATTATAAAACTTCCTGTAAAGGGCTTTAAACACTCCTAACCTCCTCCTCCTTTTCAGGAGACAGGGATCTGTCCTCAGGAGGGATGACAAATGATTTCCCAGAATCCACAAGACATTTGCTGAGATCACAGGGCTTTAGGAGCCTCTGACCTCTCTGTCAGTCAGCACTTCTACTCTGCTGATCCTCTGTGAGAGATCCTTGAAGAAACAATATGGCAGAGCACAGCACTTCACATGCTCATGGAGGACGTCACAAAGAACTGTGTTTTTATTAACCTGAATATAAACAAAACCAATTTTGTACATGCAATACAGAATAATACAGAAAATATAACAATACAAACCCTTGGTAGCTGTGTTTTGATGTCAGATTGAATGAAAATACAGATGTCGTACAAACACAGATGCATTTTTTCGCCGCTTTACAGAAACTCAACTCTTCACGTTTCATCTGAGAAAAAGAGAAAATGCTGGCAAATCACACAAATCTTCTGTTTGTCTTTAAATCGCAGTAATTTACACCAAATCATGTGTCTGACTGTCTCTCAGCTCACTCCAGCTCTCAGGTTATCAGGTAGCAGTACGCTGAGCAAGAAGCAGAGGCAAGAAGTTCTTTTGTTCCACATAGTTTGAACTACATGATGCAAGACTTGTTCCACATTTAAAACCAGGTTAAAAACTAATCATTGCTTTTGACTGAGCCTGAAGTACAGTAAGCACAGATCACCACCCACCAACCTCCCAGTTATCGTTTCCTCTCCCACTGTCATTTTCCTCATTCAGGTCCTCTTGTTTATGGGAGGGCAGTGCTGAGGCAGAGAGAGTAATGGCAGGAAAACCTGGTCACCAACCCCACACTGCATCAATACTAATCACCAATAAGTGGAGTGAGGGAGGGAGTGGTGACCAGGGAGTGCTGTTATTTGACTGTACCCCTCTCTCTCTCTGTTTCTTTATCTATCCTGCTATCACTCTGTATTGATGTTGAGGCCACGGTCTCAGAACATGTCAGCCTTGTCCTCTGAGAGCCTGATGGTTTTCTAACACATACCCCTGCAGCGTGAAGAGACGACACTGTTCTCTGTCTCGCTGAGCAGAGCGGCTCATCCTTCAAAAGATAACTGACCATGTGATCAATAATGTCAGTCCCTTATTTATATTCTCTGTGTGTCTGTGTGACTGTTTCTTATAGAGTCTATGGTCTGCTGCTGATTAATGCACCAGTTCTTCATGCCAGATACAGTTGAAGCCTCTCTGACCTGTCGCTTCTTCCTGCTCTTCGACCCTTCCTCTTTTTCTCTTCTTTCCTTCACCTAGTCTGCCCCCCTCCCCTTTCTCAACATTTCAATTTCTACCTCCTTCATGTTATGTGTCCATCCATCCCACACTCTTTCCCTCCATCCCATCACTCCAAACAGTTGATTCCAAACCCCAAGGACCTTTTCAGATGTCACCTCCAGCAGATCTCTGCTGCCAGTGAGGAGACTCCACTACACTGTATGAATACTGATCAACAGGGGATGAATGAATGGATGTGTAAGAGAAAGGCATCACAGAGAAAGGTTATCAATAGACCTTAAGTTGTAAAGTGTAAAGTCATGTGAGAATCTCTGTGTGTCTGTATTTAGGCACTGGGGAGGATTATGAGTGCCAGTACCAATTTGTACAATAATCCATCCATTAAAAAAAACAGAAAAGATGCAAATAAGTGGTAGATGATGTATGGATTAGGTTATATAGTTATACTGGTACGCTGATACATTCAGCATCAACATTTTGCCAGATTCTGTCTGTGAAGATTCATAGTCAGGTTTTGTGTTTCCTAATTTATTTTTGTTTTACTCTTGTTTTTATTTGCAGTTTTGTTTTTTTCTTTTCTAAATGTGACACATGTTGTCAAAGTGGGATCAGGACAAACAGCTTTGTCTTTGCAAACCACTGTAGGAAAACGTGAAACTTCGACACACCAAAGACACCACAACCAGTGAAGTTCATCAAAAACTGCAGGGAACATTAAACAAGACTGCGATCAGTGGTAAGGGAATCTGTTTGAAGCAGCATTTACAGCAGTGTTTTTAAACAGCAGACCATCTGAAATAAAGAACCAGGGCTGGATGTCAGAATTGGTGCTAATGTGATAGCTTAATGATGAGGATTGTAAACATGGTTTGACCTTTTTCTTTTCATTTCACAAAGCACATCTAACTTTTCAAGGCATCTGTGAAAAAAAAAAAAAAAAAACGAGTCTTTGGTCGATGACCGAAGTTTCCTCTTTTACATTAGGAAAAGAAACTGGTTGGTTTTGTAAGGTACGTGTTCCTTGAACATTTCAGATCTCAGTGATACAAATGACTCAGTAAGTTGGAGCTGCTTTGCAGTACTGATACAAAATTTTGTGATTGAAATATAATGGTGCAACTCTAAAAGCTTAGAAATTGAATGGAATTGATTTTCACAAGAAAGATTTCAATTTGCAGGCAGCACAAGGCAGCTGAGAGTGTAGCATAGCACACAACAGCTGGTTAACTTTGTTTTTTCAATTTTTCCATTTAATTTTTTTATTTTTTTTTTGACCTCCTTTGGCAACTCAAAGTCTCCCCTGACAAAAGTTTCAAGTCACACAAAGATTCAAACTCTAGATCAAGGTGAAACCTATGAAGCAAACTTATTTCAGTGTAATTTGAGACAAACATCAGCAGTGAAGGTCAGGAAGGTAAAAGTCAGTGTGTCCCAGTGTGTGGAAAAGGCTGTGAACTTCAGTCAGTGCTGACTGCATGTTGTGTTGTTGTTTCCCCTCGCGCTCTCCTCTGCCCCTCACTGCTGTGGGCCCTGTCTAATAAAGCTGCAATCCCATAAGACTAATCTCATAAACTAATGAAAGCTTGGCGCTCAAAACGTGGGTGGCTTTGTAATCAAATCACACAGCTATAAACCATTAGTGGTGTTTACAGAAATTGCTGAAAATGAAGTTTAAGATCATGAGCATAAAACAAACAGGCGGCGCGGCTCAGTGGAAAACTCGCCTCACACAAAAGATCAATTAAGAACAAAATATTATTGACCTGCATCATGTGCTGTTTGAAGCGTCTTTTTTTGTGAAATCCTCTCAGATGGATCAGATGGAAGTGTTCAGTAAACTGACAGCAGTCTGCCAAAATACGGTCACATTTGACTCGGTTTAATGGCAGTCTGTCTGGGACTATCTGACTGACACCATTCTGTTTCAGAAACACACTAAAGATTTTCTCCAACAGAGACCGTCTATTATGTGTGAACTCTGAGTATTTTGTCGCTTCCCACCTTCTGTAGTTTCTCTAAAATTCAACACATTTTCACACATTCCTTCCTCTGTCTCTTTGACATTCAGTTTTAGACTGTGTGGGTTTCTCTAAGTGCACCTGCTGTTTTGGTTCATGTATGTTCAGCTGTGCAAAGTGCAAAATCTGTGTGAAGTGGAATATGGAGCTGAGGGTGTGGTGATTTGTAAATACACACTCAGCCAATCAGACTCCTGGTCTGTACCAGTCACCAGGAAGCATGGCAACAGTAGCTCAGGCAGATGTTGTGGCACAACATGAATCCCCAGTATCACAAATCTGTAGCCAGAGGCAGATGTTGTCATTTTGTTTTGACAGTAAATATATTTTGTTGAACCTGTTCCTATGATTGCATCAGTGTGACACTTCGGAGTCTGCACCATACTCCAGTGTCTTCCACATTAACAGGCAGAATACCAGGATATAACAGACCTGTGTGATGTGAGTGATATAAGCAAAGGGAATAAAATAACACGAGAATCATGAAACTAATCCCAGAAAAGTGAATCTGCAGATAGGGTTAGGGCTTTGTTTCAGAAACGAATCACTCAGTTGTTTCATGACAGAGACTGATGCTGTGGAGAGGAGGCTCACCACATGGTCTCTCAATGAAACAGTTTAAATTTACACTTTTTTTTTTAAATTAGAAAATTAATTTTGAGGATGAAACCACACTGAAAACTACTGGGACCAAATTGCAGCACTGTTACCGTTGATCCACTGAGACCTGATGAGTGTCATTTGTCAGCGTATATTACTTTCTCCTGTTGTTATTACTGCTATCTCGGATGTGATTTCTATGTAGTCTTCAGTTAATTTGAAAGCATAGAGCATGATTGCATTAGCTTTTATGGGAGGCTGTACAGAAGCAGTTGTTATTGAATTTTGGTTTATATGACTGAACGCTGCACACTGGGCAACACTCCTCTGCCACGCACTCAAATCAGCAGACATTGTATTCACAAGGAATAAAGCTCCACAATGTTACTGCATGCAGTTATTCATTTATCAACACTCTCTGTAGATTTTTACAGTGCAGTCCATCTTCAAATAGCTCACTAATACACACATTAACATGGAAAGAGCGTTTGTTGCATAGCTGGACTCTCCCTCGCTCCTTCTCTCCCCATGTGTCAATAAGGAGGCGTGCTCTAATCTTTTCCAACTCGATAAACTTGACCCAGAACAGGTGCGCCAGCTGGCACCATCATGGAGGCAGGGCACTGCAGAGCCTTTTCCGCCTCCTCAAAATCACCCACTCTAACCACTTTTTCCTGGACACACACAGTGTGTGTACACTTTAAGTATGTGTATCTTGTTTATCCCTGTTCAGACTCATGCAGGAACTGACGCCTTCCTGAGCATTAGATGAAAGGCACAGGAACACAGCAGACAGCTGTGCAGTATCTTTCAGGACTAATAACAGTGAAAGGTTTGCAGCTCTCCTTCATTTAATATGATGCAGAGAAAATCTAATTTCCTAACTCAAAATGAAAATTGTATAATAACTTATTCAGAGCTTTGCATTACCTGTCTCGGCTACTTCTTTGATAAGGGTATGTTCTGTAATCTGCAGCAGAGTTGAGGATAAAACCATGTAAATGCTGTTTATCCACCTTTAAAAATCTGAAATAGCATTTACATAGTTCACCTGAGGTGTTTATGCACAGTTTACATAAGTAAGTGTTGCTAGTTGAAAGAAAAAAAAAAATCCTCCTCAGCCCTGAATTTAGCAAAAGCATGACGGTGCATCCATGAGTCAGAGAGACAGACAGGATAGAGGTAGGTGAATAAAATACCACGAGTAAGAGCACTTATGTGAAGCTTTTTCTAAGTAAATGAACAAGTAAGTTTAACACCTGACGCACATCCCACAATGCTGCTTGACCAGCTGCAGTGTCATTGGGTAGGAGCCACCACTCAGTGGGGACATCTCCCTGTCACCCCATCCAGCTGGCACTGGGATAAAGGCTGACTTATTTTAAGTCTAAAAAGTTAGTCACCAGTAACAATCAGTGACTAAGTGACAAAAACAGAGGAAAACATGGATGATAATCAGATCTTCAAACTGGCTCTTTATCTGCTAAATGCTCCACTATGCTCATGTGCGTGTCTTCCTGGCCTTATCTTGTCTTGTCTAAAGCCGAGAGCTGCAGATTCAGGTGATCCCAGCCATATTTGTGCAATGAAGTGAACTGAATTTATGTTTTAGAATTTATATTGTGTGTATTGTCTGGCATTCAGTGTGGACAGCAAAGGAAGAATTTCATTGCACAGGGAAACATGTTTCCTCACTGTGCACATGACAATAAACACCTTGGCTTGAATGCAGATGTCTCTCTGATGATTGAAGTCTGATGATTAGCTTGATCTAAATCATTTTCAGTTTTAATCTTTGTGAAACCAGAATCTGATCTTTCAAGGCTTTACCCGGTTTTAGACGTGGTTTGGATCTTCCACAGAAAGTTTTGGGTAGATTTTTCCACAAAGCCTCTGCACAGGATATAGTCCTTATCCCTGCCTCTCGACACTCAGCGGACAGAGGTGAGATTATGAGCTCAACCACACGGCAGATGCAGCAGCTGCTGACCACAATTACTGTGTCTCGCCATAGTGAAGTGATTCTGCTGGGAGCTGGAGTTGCTGATTTAGGTCGACCCTTAGTTTCCTGATGCCCTCAGGAACCTCGATAGCTGCAGGCAGGTTTCAGCATGCAAACTTCTGCCTTCTCTCACTGGCCTGCCAAACAAATAAAAACATTTACCCTGACGCTGCAGTTTGGCTCTAGATATTTTATTATTTTATCTATTTCTAATTTGTTATTTCTCATTTGTTTTTCACCGTGTTACATTGAGTGATTTGATTGTACCAGCGCTCTCTTATCTGTGTTTGCATTCAGGGGGTCAGCAGTGGGATGAGCGTCTCACTCCACTTGCAAGAGAGAAGCAGACCGAGAGTAAGGAGCATGAAGTACAACATAAGACAGAACAGAAGAATATTATTCAAAAAGAAAGAGAAAAGACAAAAACATACAGATATAAATCAAGGCAAGAGACTGGGAGACGGAGGGAGAGAGATTATTCAAACTCTCATCAAGGCCCTCTCAACCACTCAGCCTCCACTGAGTCTGGAGGAGATGGAAATAAAAGGCAAATGTGAGTGGTTAGATGGAGCAGGAGATGAAGGGATCCATTTGACTGTTTTCTGATGTGGCGCTCCCATGGGTGGGACAAATTCATACCAGTACAGTACATCAGTACATGTTTCAGCTAAAACATATGTTCTGGTCAATTTAAAGGTATTTTATGTATTTGCACATTTTCTTTCACTACTGCAGATGTTTCATTAGTTGTATGAAGACCTCTGGTTTTCCAAAAGTGTTTTCCAAAAATAAAGATGTCACATGCTACATCACCAAACCATCCATCTTGACCTCCCTATAGACCAAGTGACCAGTGCTGGTGCTGCATGCATGTATGACTGAGCTTAATAAAAGAAGACACCGGTGAAACCAGCAACCCCAGCCTGATCCCTCATGCCCAGCAGATTGCGTTCTAGTTGAATGACAGCTCAGTCACGTAGGTGTTGCAGTTCAAGTATCTGTGGGATGCGTTTCTGAGCGTCTTAAAGCAGTCTGTTCTTCAGCAGCCACAAGTGATATCCTATTTCTGAGATATTCCAAAAACAGACCCAAGCGTAACAGGCTCACCTGGAGAGCAACACAGCCACATCCAGAAACACTGGGTGTGAGACATTCTTCTACATTTAGAAATTTAGCAACTCTCTTTTTTGCTATAGTTTGGTCTCCACCAACTCCTCAGAAAAATCTGTCTAGCTTTGTCTGAGGTTTGGTGCTGGGCATACTGTGGGTCTAACAGAGCTTTTTTGTTGAAGTCAGCTGCTGGACAAAGCACTGATGGGCGCCAGAGGTTGAACCACGTGGCAAATATTCTGTGAAACCGAAACTATGAGCTAAAAAGAGAGAGGCTAAAAAGCTATGTACTGCTGGTGAATCTTTTCTCATTGCAGGTAGAGCAGCTTTAGGACTGAGAAGCAAAGAAATAATTCTTACATAAATAACTTAAAGTATCTTTTGAACTTCTAGAAAAAGGTTTGAAGTTTTATTGTTTATTATTTAATTTGTGGCTATTTTTGGAGCAAAAATCCTCCAGCTGTGAGAGTAGCTATTTTAAGCTTCTTCTACATCTGCTTCGCCACTCAGCCAGCTGGTGGGCAGTCCAGACTGAACTGAGCTGGAAGCTCAGTGTGAGCCAAACGGGCCACTTTCAGATTCAATCAGAGAACAGGCAGACCCCAGAGTTAATGTGTCCTTGTAGGACAAACGTCAAGTAAAGATAGTGAGAGAACACACCCAGGAACACATTAAAACTGCGACGTGTGGTCTGACGGACAGATGGACCGATGAGCAAACAAAGAGATAAATGAACAAGGAAAACACAAACAACAAACACCTCTTGATTACCCCGGAGAAACACAGAGAGAAGGGAAAAATGCCATATGCCACCACTCACTTATCCAAACACACACACACATACACACAAGCACATTATTACCACGTGTGGAGAGGGCTGCTGATGTGTGACACTGGTTTCTGTGACAACAGTAACCGTCTGCGAGGTCCACTGCTAGCGTCTAGACGCTCAGCAGGGAAAACAGGCTCCGGAAATTGGAGGGCGGCTTCAGCAGGGAGACGAAATGCAAAACATTTCAAGACCTTTTTAAGGACACGCAATTGGATTTAAGATCAATTTAAGAGCCAAGATAAAGAAACAAAGGAGCTGGCAGAAACAACATGCTGCTGAATGAACACAACCAGTAACCTTTTCTAACACTGGAGAAAAAAAATAGCAAATTAATTATTAAGAAAAGTGACATCTACCTGTGTTTATTAACACAATGACAAGAAAATGTCTTTGTTTTATTAAATTAACTATGTTGGAACAAACCACTTCATTACCTCCTTTTGTCAGTATGATTATCTAATTCCACGCAGACCTTTAAAAGCTCATATATAAAACCTTTCTTCTGTCTTCATCAATTAAAAGCTCAACAGCGGTGATCCTGTAGTATGTAGTGTGTCCTGCAGTCGCACAACTTGTTAAATTAAAGCAGCAGGTCGGCGGGACTAGTGTTGGCATAAACTCTGATCAATGGAATGTGACAGGTGCTATATTATGCACTGTGGTACTGAAACAAATTACAAACGGGTGGACCTGAAGTTGTGTTGTGTCATGTCGGGTATTGTGTTATATGTTATATTATATTATGATATTATTGTGTTTTTCATTTGTATTGTTTGACTGGTTTTAGTGTCTCATCTGCATGCTGGTATTGTGTTGGACGTTCAACATATTGTTGCCGACGGACCTTCCCCCTCCCTGCCACTACATGGCACTGTGCCAGCTTTAGGTACAGGGAGTTGTGGGAGGAGCGTTGCGGCCCTATATATATACAGGTGTGCCTTTACCTCGGTTTCTCCACCTGGTGGCTGTGGCCTGGCGTGGCCGTAACTTCCTTTGACCAGACTCAATAGTTGTTGTTTGTGGCAGCCGTCGGGGCACCTGTCTCCACGTATACAGGTAGGATGCACCGCTAACCCTCCTCTGATTCACGTGCGTAATGAGCGCATGTTTATTATGGTTTTTATGTGCGTATCGCGCCTGGCTGCTGGCGCTGTGGGAGGCGGATTGCGCCGCTGGATTTCCTCCGGGTGCGTTTGCGTGTCCGGTTGGTGAGTCCAGTTGTCTGCCTGCACTTTGTGTGTCTGTGGCTTGGCTTCTTGTTGGCTAGTAATATATATTTTGTGCTGCAGCGTGGTCGAGCCGCGGCCTTCGAGGCTCAAACCCTTTAATCCGCCGTGTAGCTGCGTGGTATGGCCCGGCGAGAGGGGTACGGTACGGTTCTTTAAAGGAATAATCCGACTATTATTAAATCTGTTTATGTGCCCTCTTTTGTAGAGTCCTGGCGATTGCTTGGCCAGAGCTCCAGAGTTGGCAGTCACTCTGTGTGAGTTTGTCCCACCTTTTACATTACAAACATACAAAAAACCCTACTTGCTGTATAGAACTTGACTCCCGAAGGAGTGTCATCACGTCATTAAACACAGTCGTTTGTGTAGATACTTTTCATATGCCTTGTAATTTTTGATTTTCCTTTCCTACATTTGTGGAAAATTGCTTTCCTTCCCTGCCTGTCATGGCCTCGCTCTTTCAAATATGCACAGACGTACAAGGTAATATTGGATGATCAAAGTAAAGTTATTATGCCCAGTGCCTGTGTGCCCATCTTTCTTTTCACCAAATGAAGGAGGCAGGAGAGAGGATAAAGAGGAGATAAATTTAGTGCACACTCGTGTGATCGAATTCACAGCTTCAGAAAAAAATAGTGAACTAATGAGGCTTGGAGCTGCAAAGAAACAAAGACACAATAGGCAGCAAAGACATCTGAGACAGAGACAAGATGAAAGACTTTACCGTAAGAGGAGGTCACGCAATGACACATGCATATGCTTACAGACATTAATACACAGCATGTAGCCAAGATTACATGCAGAACATGCAAACTTTTTCAGTGCAGGATGTATGATACACAATACCCTGTTGGCTATACCCAATTGGAAGAGGAAAAGGAGAAGAGTTTATCCACATCAAAACAAAGTAACCTGAGTTGCATTGATTCCAGCAGTGTGTGCAGGGTATCTACTACCTGAAGTTGAGGTTTAACTGACTAGTGACACTGAGAAGTTTGATGCTAAATGCTTCAGCTCGGTGTCAGGGCTTAAAACATTTGTGGTAAAGATCAAGGCAGACGGTATAAATTCAATCCCATCTATCTCAGCAGCGCCACAGGTGACAGGGAGTCATTGTTTTACTGGGTATGGAACAACCTGTCAGATTTTTGTGGCGTGCCATCTCAGGTGATGGATTGTATCTTTGAGGCTTCTTCATCCTGATTTTTTTTTTTTTTTTTTTTTTAACTCAAGAACAAAAGCACAATTAAAACTTTGCAATGTATGAAATAAGTGATATCCATCATCTTGTTTTTGACTTTGATTCAATAATTATTGTGATATTTCAGAACAGGTTCAGCACATGTAAAGAGAACTGTATCAGCAAAAAGCAACCAGCAGTTTCATAAGTATGTAAATTACACTGTACAGTATAGAAAGCCATCTGTTATATAAAGGTACATTTCCCTTGATGGTTGAAATTTTCTCTGACTAACTGAAAACTAAATGAAGTCGTGGCTGATCAAAGCCTTCTCTGTGGAGGCAGAGAGGCCACAGTGAGATGTTCAGTGGAGAGACTTGCATTCCAATCATGCTCGGTGTCTCCTTCCACTGAATAAATTAAAACATCATTAATAAGACATCAATAAGTATATGCAAATACACTCCTGCAGGGAGATGGACATACATAAAATGATTTGTCTTGCACTGTGTGTGTGTGTGTGTGTGTGTCAGTGGACCACACAGGTTATCAAGGACACAGATGGACAGAAGAGATCTGATCTGCTTTGGAAATTGACTGGAAAAAAGACTTTGGGCAGGGATTTTTTCATAATTAAAACGAGATAAAACCTTTGACCCAGTATTGACAGAGGCAGCACACAGGCAGACATGGAGAACTATTAAATCTGTCGGATTAATGAGGTTAACTATGGTCGGTATTAGAGGCTCGCAGGTGTGAGTGTGTGCATATCTGCATTTGCATATCCACCCACGTCTTCTACCTTTAATGAAAATGGGCAAAGTGTGAGTCCCTCAGTTGATGTCCCTCAGTTGTTTGATGGGACCACAGTCTGAACAGAGTAATGTAACCATCGATGTGTTTTGTTTTGAATGCTGATGTGACAGTTGACATTTGACCTTAGTACTTTAGTCCTTGTTGTTAAAAGAGAAAAGATAGTTTGGTGAAATCGTCTGAGGCCAGACTATGACCGGGACCCAGAAAGGCCAGCTGAGGACAAATGAATCACCTTTTGCATGCAGACGGACTTTAATGGCCAGTTTGTTCTCCTGTTTGAGAGGAAGTGAGTGACTGACTCACACTGCACAGAAATATCTGCAGAATGAGAGAAAAAGACTGGCAGAGGAAAAGAGGGGGAGAAGTATGGACGGCACTTGCTCTTTTTTCTCCATTTCCTCTGTATACTCCTGCTTGGGCAGGGATAATACAATTTCTCTCCTCACATCGCTCTTCACTCCCTTCAGCCCGTTTGGAGGTGTGGGCTCTTGGAAATGGCTTTTTTTTTTTAATAAAGTTTATATATAAACAGTTTCATTCAGGTTGGGATCTCTTTTTTTTTGTCATGTTTTCTCATTTTTATCTTGCCAGCATCATCGTCCCCTCTGTAACACAGCATCCTCTTCCTCCTCCCTATAGTCATGATCCTCAAGCCACAATAAATTATTAAACTAAATACATTTCTGTTTCAGTAGTGAATTGGTTCATTACAGTAAAAAAGGCAAACTGTTGGTCATGTTCTAATTAGAAAATAATCCCAGGCTGATTTTCTTTCATTTGGCTAATTACTTCCTTTCAAATTCAAACTAGAAGCCAAAGTGGTTGTTTTATTTTAGCTGCTGTATTAATCCCTGGTGACTGAGAGGGCGAAAAAGTTTGGAATTCATCACAGTTTAGTTTGTGAGTTGGAATTCAAATTGGATTAGTAGGGGGAATTTAATATGAAGTTTAATTGTGGAAAAAGAAAGAGTCTCTATCTGGGTACCTGTGATGTGGACGTTTTCTTTAAACGTCAGGTAAAGACTGGACAACCTCTGGGTCCTCTCTGTCTTTCAGAGAGGTGGGAGAGCAGATGCATGGTGATGAGAAATGAAAAGGTTGTTGGAGGAGAAACAATGGAGGACAAGAGACTGTGCAGGATGTAATTACAGTCTGTAGAGAAAGCACCTGCTATCAAAGTCCTGTCCAAAGAAAACATACAAAGGAGAAACCAGGGAAAAGCTGACTGCATTTCTAAGATTTCGACTCCGATAAATCCTTGTTTGCTCGTCTCTCCCTGCTGCATTGGTCTCCTCTGTCTTTATCTCTTCCCGCTTGGTGCCGTTTGTCTCGGTCTCTGTTAACAGATGGGTGTCGTTATGGAACAATAAGCACAGTACGTAAGTGCATCAGCACTTCAGAGAGTGAATTGCAGTGGATTAAGGATATTAGCAGAGGAGTAAAAGCTGAGGACTGGACTGCCACAGTTGCTGACCTAGTAAAAGTACTGTTGTGGTGAAGCTGCCATGTTGACTCCCAGTTTGACTCCTCGTATCAGTTGACAGTTTTTTCCCTTTCTGACAAAACTGACATTTAGGGTTTAGACAACTTATTGCTGTGCCACAGTGCAGCCACGTCTGTGCCTCAGCACAGTTTTATCTCAGAGGTCTTCAGTGAGTTCATTGGACCTCATGGTTGTTTTTTGTCCTTACATGCAGCGAGAATTGGTGTGTATGTATACACAGGTGAAACTGAATTAAAAGAAAAAAAAGAAAAAAGTTTTCACTTCTTCATTATGGGTTAGTAGTTATTATTATTTTGTTGCACAATATGAATCCATGGCAACACTGTAAGACGTCGATCATCTAATACACTCAGCATGACATATGTGCCACAGATCAGTCCTACTGAGATGCATTTTTCTAACACGGAACCTGTGGTGACATGTACTGTATCCATACTGTGCATAGTGACAGCTTTCACATGCACCCAAATGAAGTGAAACCAGAGGGAAAACAGAGGAGCCTCCTCAGTCAAATGAGGAGAGTGTGAAGTGTGAAAATGTCTTCAGTGATGCACATACAGAACACTAATTAAAATATCTGTCCGCAATTTCTGACTGTCGACAAACCAAAAGCAGAATTTTCAATCATTTAGTACTTAAAGCAACACTAAGTCACTTTCACTGAGCAGCTGTAGCCGTGAGTGGTAACTGACAGGACTCTGGTGCATTGAATTCTGTTGGGCTTCGAGTTGGAGCGTTTGAGGACACAGGAAGAAGCAGAGTACCCCAGAAACACAAAGCCCATCAATCCCTCAGGCAATGAACACAAAATCATCCTCTGAGTGCAAACCAGCAATCACACTGTCAACCCATGTTAAGTCAGCATTCAGCTAATCTGATCGACTGAAAACATCTGAACCTGCTGCAGTTGTGTGCTAAAATGTTGACGCTAGGAGCAAAGGCCAGTGGTGTTTGGGGAAGGAAATCCAGCTCTGGAGTTATCCGCTGGGACCCGCTCAGTTGGGATGGGGGAGGGGTTGCTCAGGTCGGGTCGGTGAGGGTTGATTACATCTGTACGGTATATATGACAGTGAGCCAACGAGCCCAGTACCAGAACACAAAAGACATAGTCACCTGCTGAAATGTCACCATCAAACAAGTTCAGATATGAAACTGACTGAAGTTTGAATACTGCAGTGAGGTGTGAAACCTAAGCAGCATGGAATGACCGATGCGCTTCTGCTGCGAGGTTCTCCATCTTTCTTTCTCCAAACGAGGCCTCACACCACCTCAGATCAGATCTGCTCTTCCTATGCAGAGAGCCTTACTCTGTTTTCTCCCTGCCATTTTACACATCACTATCTGTGCATTATAGTCTAGTTCAGTATAATGCCCTTTTCCTCGTTCACCTCTTCCCCATTCACTCCACTTCTTCATCATCTCCCTCAATGATAAGTGGTTTTCTTGGAATCTCAGTCCATCATGGAGCCTATTAAAGCTGCTACAAGGAACATGTACTGCACCACCTGCACATGGACCAGATAAACATATGATCCATGCTCAAACTTACCAGAATTATTAAATTATTATTAAATAATTAACAACAATTACTTTGACCTATCCATCTATCTACATACTTACACTCAGACATGCATGGACACACCGGCCATTTTCTGCAGTGAAGCGTAGCAGGATAAAACACTCTGAGGAATGCATGAGAAGAAAGAGGAAGAGGAGCGGTGAGGAGAAAAGCAATGAGATGACGGGAGCATTAAGCAGCACAGGGGAAATCTGCTATTAAAACGGGTTTGGAAACTGTTTTAAACAGGTTTTGAGGCGATGTTTCACACACTACACGTGTGACTCTGACTTTTATTCAGTGATTAGTTTCATATCTGTAAGGTTTCATTTGTGAAAGAAAGCAAGGAAATAAGAGAGTCTGTTTTCTTTTCATCCTCACCGAGTGTTTTGTTTATTTTCAAATGTTTATGTGAAGGTTCAGTTGTTCCCTGTGGGCCACTGTAGGTGATTAATGGGAGCCTTCCACTGATTGTTACCAGTGTGAGAAAAATTGAGGGAATTCTGGGAAGGGGCTTGTATGTGGATCACGGCAGGAGAAAATGTTATCACCACACAGCCAGAAGCAGGAAGAAACACAGACCAACACAAACAGAGGCACCAAATAAGATGGAACAAACAGCATTACAAAGAAAGTCAATTCAGCCACTGAGGTGGAAAATGGACAGTTTGGCAATTTCAGTCATTTAGATAAAAACACAACTAGATCCAACAAATGTACCAACAACACAAATAAAAACTTGCTGAGCTCCATATTTAGTTTTTTTTAAATTTCATTGTATCTGTGGAGTGATGGAAAATTGAGTGACAGTGGAGAAATGGGAGAAATCATGTAGAGGTGGAGAGTTTGCACAGCGTTGCTGCTGTTGAGATTCAACCTCACAAATTCCTCCACTGATCGCTGGATGCAGTTCAGGTTAAGTTCCCTTTAATGTTAAACAGACTAACAGCTCTCTCTCTTTCAGCGTCCCTCCGAGTTCACAGCCCTTGTTGTTTCTTCGTCCGAGTTTACAAACTTCCCTGTCACTTTTAAGAATAAGAATAAGAATAAGAAATCCTTTATTAGTCCCTCAGTGGGGAAATTGCATTTAGCAACAGCAAGATTACAGTCCAGTAAGTGAAGTAAAATATAAGTAAGACCAATATGGCCAAAACAAGATACTAAACTAAGAGAACTAAGAGAAAATATAAGTAAGACCAATATGGCCAAAACAAGATACTAGACTAAGAGAACAGCTGCTGTAAAAAGTAAAATATACATACATAGATAAATAAGTGAAATAAATATGGGCTGGAGGTTGTTGAGTGACTTCCATACACAATAATATTGCACACTAATAATTGAGTTATTGCACATAGGTATTGCACTTAGAGTTGCATGGAGTTGGAATCAGTATGTGTGTTAACAATGGTCATTATAGAGTCTGACAGCAGCAGGGAGGAAAGATCTTCTAAATCTCTCCTTCGCACACCGAGGGTGGAGCAGTCTGTCACTGAAGCTGCTCTGCAGAGCTGACAGGACGTCCTGCAGGGGGTGGGACTCATGGTCCAGCATAGATGACAGTTTTGCTAGGACCCTTCTGTCTCCTACCTCTCGCACTGAGTCCAGAGGACAGCCCAGGACAGAGCTGGACCTCCTGATGACTTTGTCCAGCTTCTTCCTCTCCTTCTCGGTTATGCTGCTGCTCCAGCAGACTACACCATACAGGATGGCTGAAGCCACCACAGAGTCGTAGAAGGTCTTAAGGAGTGTCCCCTGCACACCAAAAGACCGCAGTCTCCTCAGGAGGTAGAGCCTGCTCTGCCCCTTCCTGTACAGTGCGTCTGTGTTGTTAGTCCAGTCCAGTTTGTGGTTTAAGTGAACACCCAGGTACTTGTAAGAGTCCACTCTCTCAATGTCCATTCCCTGGATGTTCACCGGTGAGGGGGCAGACCGGTGTCTGCGGAAATCCACCACCATCTCCTTGGTTTTCCCTGCGTTGATGAGGAGGTGGTTTGGCCGACACCAGTCCACAAAGTCCTGCGTCACTCCTCTGTACTCTGCATCATCGTCGTCGCTGATCAGGCCGACGATAGCAGAGTCGTCAGAGAACTTGAGCAGGACACAGCCGTCTGTGTTGTGTCTGAAGTCTGCAGTGTAGAGGGTGAAGAGGAAGGGCGCAAGCACCGTCCCTTGAGGAACACCCACACTGCAGGTCAGGGGGTCAGACACACAGTCCCGAGCTCTCACAAACTGAGGCCTGTTTGTGAGGTAGTCCAGGACCCACTCTGCCAGCTGTGAGTCCACTCCAGACTGCACCAGCTTGTCCCTCAGAAGCACAGGCTGAATGGTGTTGAATGCGCTGGAGAAATCAAAGAACAGAATCCTCACAGCGCTGCCAGGCTTCTCCAGATGAGTCAGAGCACGGTGCAGCAGGAAGATCACAGCGTCCTCCGCTCCGATCCCGGGTCGGTAGGCGAACTGCAGTGGATCCATCGCCGAGCTCACCTCAGCCCGGAGGTGGCCCAGGACCAGTCTCTCCAGTGTCTTCATCAGATGTGATGTGAGAGCCACCGGCCTGAAGCTGCTAGGATCCCTAGCATGTGGTGTTTTGGGTACTGGTACCACACAGGAGGTCTTCCATAGCTGTGGTACCATCCTCAGCTTTAGGCTCAGGTTGAAGACTCGCCCCATAATCCCACACAGTTCCTCTGCACAGGATTTCAGGAGCCTGGAGCTGATGCCGTCTGGTCCAGCTGCCTTCCGTGCTTTGATCCTCCTCAGCTCTCTCCTCACCTGGGCAGGTGTGAAGGACAGGGGTGGGCTGGGGGGGTTACTGAGTCCATGGGGTGGTGGGGAAATAGTGAGGTGTGAGCAAGAGGTGTGGGGGGCTGTAGGAGTGGGGCATTGTTCAGTTGAGCTGGAGGTGTGAAGGGCTGCGGGTGTGGGGCTCTGTCCAATTGACAAGGTGTGGGGCAGCTGTGTGGGGGGAGTAGTGGGTGGCTGGTCAAACCGATTGAAGTGTTGGTTCAAGTCGTTCACCCACTGCAGGCCCCCCTCAGCCTGGGAGTGGGGTGTTTTGAAGCCTGAGATGGTCTTTAGGCTCCTCCACACCCCACTGATATTTTGCTGCTTCAGCTGCTCCTCCATCTTCCTCTTGTACCTGGCCTTGCCCTCCCTGATCTTCCTTCTCAGCTCTTTCTGTGCAGCCTTGAGCTCCTCCTTGTCCCCTGACCTGAAGGCTCTCTTCTTCTCCTTCAGTAGAGCTTTAATGTCAGGGGTAATCCACGGTTTGTTGTTTGTGAAACATCGTACCCTTTTGGAGGGCACAGTGTTTTCACAGCAGAAGTTTATATAGTCTGTTATGGTGTCGGTAATGGCGTTGAGGTCCTCCCCGTGGGGGTCAACAAGCTCAGCCCACACAGTGGTGTTGAAGCAGTCCCTCAGAGCCTCCTCGCTCTCAGTGGTCCACCTCTTCACCACACGGGGCTCCACAGGCAGTCTGTGTACTATGGGTTTGTACACAGTCTGTAGGTGAACAATGTTGTGGTCAGCCCTGCCAAGGGGGGGGAGGGGGGTTGCAGAATATGCATCCTTGGTGTTGGCATAAAATAAATCTAGAGTCTTGTTGTCTCTGGTGGGGCAGTTGACATACTGTGTAAATGTTGGTAACACAGAGGAGGGTGGTGCGTGATTAAAGTCACCTGAGATGAGGAAGAGGGCCTGTGGATGCTGTGTCTGCAGTTTGCTGGTAACTGAGAGGAGTGTGTCACAGGCGATGTCAGAGTTAGCAGAGGGGGGAACGTACACAGCTATCACGATAGCATGCGTGAACTCCCGTGGCAGATAGAATGGCCTCATGCTAACAGCTAACAGTTCAATGTCTCTGCTGCACAGTTCCATTTTCAACACACAATGTCCTGGTTTGCACCATCTCTCGTTCACAAACACAGCAAGGCCCCCTCCCTTCCTCTTACCACTGTCCTTCGTCCTGTCCGCCCGCAGCAGATGAAAAGACTCCAATGCGATGATGGAGTCCGGGGTATGAGGGGTTAACCAGGTCTCCATGAAAACCATGACGCTACACTCTCTGAACTCCCGCTGGTGCCGGGTCAGAGCCGCCAGTTCGTCCATCTTATTGGGGAGAGATCTCACATTTCCCATGATGACGGAGGGGAGAACAGGCCTGTAGCGTCTTTTCTTTTCTCGGAGTTTCCTTCCTGAACGGCGTCCTCGTCGGGTCTTACGAAGCAGCTCCGCTGGGATCATGTGTTTGTCCCCCGAGGCGCTCCGCAGCGCGATCAGCTGTTCTCTGCTGCTTTAAATTTTTCTGTTCACTGCAGCTCCAATTAACAAGACAAACTGTCTGATGACGCATGATGTTTGCGTGATATACAGTATGATGATGGACATCCACTTCAGTGCGTCGTTGTCTGTGTTTACTGAGCGGCTCAGTGTGTCCTTTCAGTCTCGAGAAGAAAAAAATATTTGTATTTTTATATTCATCACGTCAGGCTTTGAAGTCTGGACAGATTTCAATAATCCTAAAATGTCAACTGGCAAATTTTCATCTCTTCTTTACAAACACCTTGTGCACCTGTCCGCACGATGTTGGTTAAACGGTGTGTGCGTGTGTGTGTGTGTGTGTGTGTGTGTGTGTGTGTGTGTGTGTGTGTGTGTGTGTGTGTGTGTGTGAGTGAGTGTGTCATGTTTGTGATTTTTCACTGAGCACAACACAAACAGGAAAATTAAAACTTAGACAGAATTTTTATTAATGTTCTTTCAGTAAAATGAGCTGAAACTTAACTGGGAAACAAGGTCTCATCAGGACAAACTCATCCTTTCTTCAGCATGATTTATCAGCAGCCAGACTGGCTTTAATAGTTTTAGCTCCCGGAGCTTTCCAACCTCATAACATCCAATCTGTGGGGATTTTCTTGATGAAACCGCCAGTCCACAATGATTTCCTGGGTCAGCCACTCAATCCCTCCAGACTTCCTGTGTTTCCTCATCCTCCATTATTCAGTATCACAAAAAAAAAAAACTGCAATAGCCCTTCAAAGCAGAATAAGATGGGACCCTATACATTTGCTTTATGACCAGGATTTATTTCAGTTGTTGTTTGTCAGTAAAGATGAATGAATGTGTTTACTGCCATCGTTCAACTGAACACCAGTAAACAAACCCTCACATCTGGAAGCTCCTCTGGGGCTAGTGGGGGTTATGAGGTTAGAGTTATGACATTCATCTTCCCTTCAAGGGTAAGCCCTGTCCTCTGTTCTCTCGCAGTGGCCTCTGCCAACACTGAAGTTTACCAGGTGATCTTACAAAAACACAAAGTTCTGTGTTGGTCTGGCCGTGTTGCAAAAAGTGGAAAAGTTTAGTTTGAGAGTCTGAGTATAAAGTTATTTTCAGTTCTGTGGATGAAAACACCTTGTTTGATGAGGAAGGTCAGACTGGTTGGAGCTGACAGAAACAGTAACTCAGAAAACCACTCTCAGAATGAAACAACACGTTTAGCCTTTACTCATTTAGCAGACACTTTTATTCAAAGTGCATTAGGTGCTACATGTCTAAGTCTAGACATCCTTGGTTATTAGTCTAATAATACTCTCTTTTATTCACTCCAGTACACCCCATTATATCCAATCAGATTATTAGCAAATTACATTATCTGACACATGTACATCAATGTACATGCATTCATGCACACAGTCACAAATGTACTGCACATTACTTCTGTTTCTATATTATGTGTTTATTATGCGTATGTGCTCAGTCTCTACATCTCTTCTCACACACATTCTGTCTCTCTTTCACACATACACACACCTTGTGATTCTGAACACCTCAGGCAGCGTAAAATGGGGCCTTAATCCATCACTAAGGGATTAGTTATAGACTGATATATCACACAGAAGAGTGTGTGTGTGGGGGGGGGGAGACAGGGAGAAGGAGGGTGAATGAAGAGGGAGAGGCACAGAAGAGGAGAGGAGTGAAGGAGAATCAAGGAGAGCAGAAAGACGACAGAGGTGTTGGATGATAACACATGAAGAGGAGATGTATGTCGAAGAACATACAAAATATACAGGTTAACAACCTTTTTCCCGTAACAACGATGAGATGTTGCTGAAACCTCACAGAGAATTTTAACATAATGAATCAGCCTCTTTCCTTCTTTCTGCTGAAAGCATTAGTGAAATTGAAGAGGGGAAGAAACTGAGCAAGAAACTGAGCAAGAGAGGGATGAGAGAAGGAGGAAGAACATCAAAGAAAGACTGTGTGTGTGTGTGTGTGTGTGTGGTTTCATGCATGTGGAGGTCAGCAGACGTGTCATCATACATGTCAGTGCGTCTTTAGGTCAGAGTTTTTACCTCAAAGAATGCATAGAACCTGACGTGTGGGCATTTGCACATGCCGGGCTGACAGCATACACATGGAAATACAAATAATGTGAACACATATGTGCCTTTGAACACATGCATGGTGTGTGTGACTGCATTATTTTGGCAGGAGGAATCGGCCAGCCGATTGGTGCGAGCTGCCACTCTGTGTCGACAGATGTAAATGCCAATCACTGTCTATGTGGACTAAGAATAGATTCATCAGCTGCACTTCTAACTTCCCCTCTCTCCTTTCCTGCTCAACCAATCGCTTCACATTTCCATCAATGTCTCATCGCCCTGTATGCCATCTCTTGCTCTCATTGATATTTTGAAACCCTGCTTTCATTTGGCAGATGTGAATAAGATTTAATCCTCTTAAAGAATAATGTGACAATGTGCCATAGATTAGCCGTGTAATTAAGTTTTTTATGTAATTAAGTTTTTAATGTTCTCAAACAGAGGACAGATACACTTAGCGACTGGCTGGTGAACACAGTGAAGCTAACAGAGAGAGGGTATCGGACTTAAGGTTGGATGTGTAAATATGAAGTTGTTTGCTAACAAGTTCACCATGTCAGCTTAAAAGGTGATGATATGTCAATGTTTTGTTGACAACTTGTTGCCCCCATGTTGCCAAAAAGTCAATTATTGCAGATTTAAAGGATTATTTTGGTATCTTGGGAAACTTGCAGCTTTGAATGGAGTTAAATTAAAGTATTTATATCAATTTTATCCCTTTGTTGAGGAAGGATCATTGTTAAGAGAGACCAGTGCTGATTAATGTTGTTCCATCAGCACATGGCACATTACTGATTAACAATAGGAGCAAAACACACCACATGTATGTACAACGCAATAGGGAAAAAACATCAGTGAAGAGAGTAACGTCTGCCCACACTGACTGAAGCACAAACGTATTGAAATGCACATAGTCCGGTGTTTCTCAGGACAAAATGAATCTATTTTTTTCTTTGGAAATTCAGGTTGTCAGATCTGACCTGAGAAGAAACTGGGCGGGTATTACTGGTAATATTTCTCCGACAGCCCCAGATGGACCTATTGCTAGAATTAAGACTTCCAGAAATAGGCTGAAATTAGTAGAATGCACGCATTACTGACTTCCACCTGTGGCTGTATGTATGGTCTACTGTGTTAACTTGCTGTGCAATTGTTAAAGTGCTATATTGCTGAACTGTAACTGCCTTGTTTGTCTGTGTTTAGCTGTTTGTGTTATACTGAGACCTGCAAAGCCACAACAGCCACAAACAGCACTTGGCAATCTTCTGTCAGGGCTTTGAATAAATATGTAATTTCTCCACATTCACATTTCTTTAGAATCATGTTACTCACTGGCCTTCAGCCCATAGGCCTAATCTCAACCACCGACCCTTAAATCTGCTTTTTTTGCTGCAATATAACCCAACTATTCAAAATGTCCTCGGCAGACAGAAGGCGGTCCTCACAAGTACAGCTAAGCCAGATCGCCCTCACACACAGCTTTCATGTTCATCAGTCTGTTTTGTAAAGCTTAATGAGAACAGAGGAAACATTTGGAGGTGTTTTTAGTGGTGCTTGGTACAACCTGCATCAAACAGGTGCAGAGCTCCAGGCACATCCTATTCCCTCTTTCTGACTCTTTAAATAACTAATGTTCTCAACCCTTTTAAAAGTTTACACAAAACTTCTGGTGGCAAATACAGTTGTGTACCAGTTTTAAAATCACTTCACTTTATAATGTGTGCGTTAGTTTATATATATGTTTTTAATATCAGATCAGTCTTACATTCAGTTTTAAAGCACACAGATCATCTCACGCTTATCTTAAAATGATCTGACATGCTGGCTGATACTGAAATAGGGTTAGGGCTGACAAAGATTGTAAATCAACTTGTTTCTTTGCTTCTGAATTATTATTTTCTAGCAGAGATTTCCATCTCTCCCCGTCGAGTGTCGAGTGTCGAGTGATTGACAGGAAGCAGAGTGTAACAATAAAATTATGCAGTGATGTGAAAACACTCAATTCAAACAAAATGAAAAAGAGATGAAACATGAAGTCTGACTAAACCTGATGAAAGTTTTACGCCTGTTGCGATGGATTATCTCACTGTTCTGGAAGAGGCGAGTCAGAGGAGATTGAGACTGATGATGCAAACCAACAAAAAGATTCAAGTTAACTTGTCAAAAGTCATCCTGCTTTTGAAAATGTAAACATGCCAGATAATTTGGTCTTAAGTAAGACATTACATTTTGAAAAAATAATTTAGAAAATGGCACCTGCCGTCTGTTACCAATAGACTGTTAATGAGATTCTCAAGGACCCTCTCATGGATGAATGGATTTGTTTGTTCAAAAAACAAGGACTTCATACAAAAGAGACTTTTATTCTGTCTGCCTTTTTCAGTCAAATGTTTCCAGTTAATTATGGCAACATACTGGACTTTTCTCTGGAGTAACATCACATCCAGGAGAATTTTGATTTCAAACGTTTGGTTCCATCAGTGAGGCACAGTACACTATTAAACACTGGGTCACGAGAAAATACACAAATATGTGTAAGCACTGTGCACACTCATCCACACAGTAACACATGCATTCCTGCAAACGCACACACACATATACAGGCAGACACTCAGAAAAAGTGCTCTCCTCAGAGGGGAGACAGGTGATAGATTGCTTGGCAGTGTTGGTGTAAGGTCTTTAGCCTGTTGTTCACACACACACACACTCAGATCTCCCCCAGTAGGATGTGAGCAAACACACCACAGCTTCACGAAGGAAATCCAGGTTAATCTTTTGTGACTTCTACCAACAATCTGAGCAGAAAATTCCACCAGCCGACAATGTTGTCTGCACAATAGTTTCACAGTTTGACTTATTTCATTTTTGAATCAAATGTTGAATACAAGTAAATCCAAATTCCTGAGCATTTGTTTGAATCAGCAAGAGCAGCACACAGTGGGGTCTGAAAGTCTAAGACCACTTTCCCGGTAGCTAGCTATAGTTAGCCAACCATCAAAGATCCTAGGATTTTCTACAATGCTCATGTGAAAACATCCAAGAAATGCTGTTTCCCCCACTGATTGACAAGCCCCAGCCCTTGTCAACATGAAACAGCCAACGGCTGCTAGTCAACCAAGCTCCCAGGGTCAGTGGCCTACTGCAGCCACAAGAGGGCTGCAAGTTACATGATGAATGCAAACAGACGATATCAAATCCTTCATTGGACAGAACGATGTAATGAGAGATATAATTTCCATGTTGTTATTGTGCTAATAAATCTCTACTTTTAGTTTTAACAGGTCAATGACTGCTTGCCTTTCTTGTTCTGATGGCGTGCCGCTTGTCTGATTTGTCTCATCCAGTTTTTGCAGGGCGTACTGTCATCATTTTGTATCTCCAAGACAAATAGATGAAGAATATATTGAAAATGCCCGCCTTCAAAATCACAAATATTGATGGCAAAACTGTGGATTGTGGATCAGAGCTGTTTTCAGAGGTTATAGTGAATTATATCATCTTTCACTTCCAATCAGCTGAAACAGTGTAGCAAAGAAACAAGGTGAGCAAGTCCTGCAAGTATGTTAAACAGCCGAAAAAAGACAAAGCAGGATTCACAAGGACAGCTGCGTGCTCTTTTTCTGTTTTCAACAGCTGTCGTAATTAAGAGCAGCCACCGACGCGTTAGGCTGATGGCTGCCAGTTAACATAGTCATTAGTAGATCCAAAACACCACCGCATCCCCTTCATCTCACGCAGCATCGTTGCCTCATGTCTCTCACTCCTCTCCTTCAAATTTCCTGCATTTCAATACAAAATATTTATGATATTACAAGCATTAGATATGCCATCAAACCCACAATCTCTTCTTTTCATGCTTGAGGCAATAAGAGAAAATGATTTTGAGAAAAGTCTTCAAGCGCTTCTGTCTAAGTGCCCTTACACTATATGAAAGAAAACATAAGTGCTGAAAACAGGAAATTATATTTGAGTCTAAAATGGCTTGACACTAGAGATTTGATTCCTTTTACGTGTTTAGGTTTAATGTGAAAACTTCATGCCAGAACAGCGTCAAGTCTTCAGGGGCAAGATTATCTTACATCTAAAAGATAATTCATCTGCAGGTTTGTGACATTTTACATTGCAAACAAGAGATAAAAGAAACCAAACACACTGGAGATGCATGTATGCCGTACAGGCCTGACCACATTCAGGCTTGTCAGCTGTGACCGCCTACACTTTCGTTCTAATGTCAGATGAGAAACATGTTTTTCTGATGCGAGGCAGAGCTGCTTATGTGTGTACAAACAACAGATGTGGTTTTTGTTGAAACGGTATTGAGTGTGATCTATTTGTGTTCTCAGGCTGAGGTAACGGCTAACGTGATTAGTGTTTGGTAGATGATGACTCATGCCAACAGACTGAGGAACCTCAGTACCACTGGCCTGAGTTAGTCAGTCTGTGTACCAACCTGCCATGACATGGTCTTGTCCTGAACACTGATAGAGTAGTTACTGACTAGTTGAGAGATGTGTTGCTGTAGCAGAAGTGCTCTGCCATGCATTGATCTTGCATTAACACTGTACAGAGCAGCAGCTCTGATAAAATTCCTTTATATTGCTTTTAATGGTTGCTTTCATAGTTGTCACTAACATGAATGTATTCTAAAAATGCTGTAGCACAGAGGCTGTGCAGCATACGGGGCGCCCCCTGCTGTATAGCAAAAATACCAGTCAACAGAGAGGAGTTATCAATGGCTGAAATACAGGGGCTGTTAACAATGGTGGGAATGCAAGTCTGAAGAGCAGGTGGATGATTTTCAAAGTGCAGCAGCGGCTGACTGAACGATTTCATTAAAGTGAGTTAGTGCTGACGATGGGCAGGAGTTAACGTGAAGCTCTCTGAATTCAGTGTTAATGTGCTGTCGAATCAACACAATGTTGTTATAGAAATAATGAAGAAATCCTTCACATCTCTCTGGAGAGGGTTTTACTCGTGGGGGACTAACAAGAGAGTTTACGATTTTAGAAAGAATTCTGGGATTATGGCTATGTTTAGGTATCCGCTGCAAGAAATAAGAGTTCCTCGCTTCTTTGATTGCACACTGATGAGATGCTTAAGAGTTTGTGTGCATCGTGTCTGTTTGTTTGAGATTTTGACTAGTGCTCGTCTAATCACGTTATCCTGTTGTTTTTTTTTTTTTTTGCTCTGCAGTGGTTTAATGGCACCTGATGGGAGAATTACCACCACCACCTGTACCACTGCAAGTCACCCAACAATATAACCCAACCATGGGTCATAATAAGTTGCTCAGCACAGACGACCTGCAGGCTCAGGTTTCAGGGGAGGACAGTCTCGTTTGTATCCCCCAGCTGACGCTACATGTCTCTGTCCATCTTAAACTCTTTGACTCTGATTCTCCTTCTCTTCGTTTATCTTACCGTCTCGTCTGCTGAGATAAGCAGAGACAGACATTTGTGTGTGTGTGTGTGTGTGTGTGTGCACTTGTTTATGCAGCCTTTGGCTTTTCTTGCTAATTTAGGTGAGAGGTGATCCATCACATAATGAAGCATGTAGTAAATTGCATTTGTCTGAGTGACTGTGCATGCTTGGGAGTGTGTGTGCCTGTTTTATTGCCAGCCTTGAGATGTCAACAACCTGAATATTGTATGAAGGGAACTGCAACTTAAACGCACACAAACACACACACTCACAGACACACACACATCCAGGTTGAATGATGAGCGGAGCAAATGCATGTTTATCCTTTGGCTTCTGCTGTTCCGTAATTCATGTTGATGGATGAGTAATCAGCTAATGATATGAGCAAGAGAGGAAGGGAGAGGCAGAAAGGCAGAGAGAGAAAGGGAGGGAAGGAGCACGTAGAGAGGGACAAGAAGGACAAAGAGAGAGTGAGACAGACACAGGCTGACGGTGACGTATTGATCTGATAATCTGGACAGATATCAGTGCTCATACTGACTTTATTTAACTTTTATATTTTTCCTGGCCAGTTGTGAGTCGCCCACTTTAAATATTAGTCTTTGTAACTGCAGTGTTGAATCATCTCAACTTTCTAAACCTTCCTTTACAATACAGTTACATTTTGCACAAGCCTAAACATTGTTGGTATGTTAACTGATCCACACTGAGACGTGTGAAATGAAGGCCTCACATTATTTGCTCACTTTTACCCTTTAAGCTCTTTTTGCTTGATTGTAACTTCCTTCATTTACAAAATGGTGAAATAATCACACGTTTTCACTTTTTCAAAAAGTTTGAACAAATTCCAACTAACGTGAAATTTGTTCAGATGTATTGGAAAGCAACCCATATACCGTAATGACCAGCGTGACCAGTGACACCCATCTGTCAGTGGTCAGAGTCATACAACTGCACCATGTGTCACGAGACTGTTGATAATTTACCATCTAGGGTGTAGAACCTAAATTACTTACATACATTTCTACCCAGACGCTTCAGTGTCGCCATCATCTGATCTGCATGGCTTTGGTCACCCGTGTCCTCCTCCATTTTATTTATTACTTTAATTTACTGATAGGTCAATAGGGTACGCAGTAGGTCAAACTGAATATTAACAACAGCCTCCTCTGCACAACAGGACAAAAGACTTCTAATGGTCTGTTGCATTTGTAGACTGCAATTTATTTATTCTTGGGCCTTTTCTCATTATTTGACTGTCAATCACAGGAATTACTTTTGATGCTGAGGAAGCACTTTACATTTGATTAACTGTTAGGCGGCGTGTAATGATGCGAACCACTGCTTCTGTTCTTTCTGTACAAATTATCTTCCTTTCTTGCTGTCACTGGAAAGTGTAAGTTGTGCTGATTCCAGCATTATGTTTGTGACGTTCTGGTTTTCCTGGGTTATGACACTGAGAATAAGGGGTTTACGATAGATATGTTAAACGATATGTTAAACATCGAAAAATTACAGATTCTTGTTTAAAAAAAGAAAAGGGATTATCGGTTTTGGAATTTACATCAGGTGAGAAACCGTGAGATCATTCCCTCCCTGACAGACCTGAAGTTGATGTCTGTACTTAAAGAGAAGCTTGACCTCTGACCTTGACAGCAGGACTGTCATTTCAGCAGACACGTAGAGATACTGACAGATAGAGCAGACTGTTTGTTTATAGCTTAGCGGCTTTTGTCTTTCTGTCGACCTTCCTCCTCTATCTTCCTCTCTGTCTTCCTCTCCGTCTCTTTCTCTTTCATCCTATGAATGATGCATGGACTTCTGGGTAGACGAAGCACACATTGAAAATCAGCGGTGACCTTTGCTGATAAGCTGAAACCTGGAGATCGCGGTTATTTCACTCTGCTCCGAGCGCAGGGCTCAGAACCCTTTGACAATTATGGAAATGTTGCTTCCAGATGGGAAGCTGACCGTCAGAAAGGCAGAGCTGCTGGAGATCAGCAGGTCCACTTGGTTTAAAACTAATGCTTTCGCATTTCTGAAACCCTGCACGGAAGCTTAACTGTGCTGCTAGTAACACCAAGGCTTCTTGTAAAGAACAAAAGAAGAGCTCTTCCATTAGCAGCGATGAAAATTAAGCGTGGTTGGCTTTTCTCTAATAAATACAAAAATGGAAATAAAAGCCTGCAAATTCACTGATATCAAAAAGCTCTCCAAAAATTAAAAGACAATCACACAGAAATAAGCTGCAAACTAAGGTGCAGCAACATTAGCAGCCAGCCAAGTTTATGTTCACCTGGAGAATCTAAGTCCAATATTCACTCTCTCGTATGGAAATATCTGGCTTTTAAGACCTGATGCTTAATAAGTATGAAATGAACCTTGCACTTTGACTTACACAAAAGCCAACAAAGGCTTGAGTTCAGCGTTTGGTAGAGGAAATGCTTGCTCAATACATTTTTTTAAACTTTTTTTTTACTTTTACCATCAAGCTCTATCACGTCCTTCAGGTGTGAAGAAAATAATCAAATAACTTTACCTCTTCATTAGAATTTCACTTCTACATTTGTCTTAATAATCATGAGTCACCGGATTCTGATTAGATGGATGTCTCCTTTCACTTCAGTGATCTTTGAAGCCATCCAACAGGAGCAGGAAATGTATGTGCCATCCATAATGAAACTTATTGCAGCTCCAGCTGTGGCGATAGTCGCTTGTTGAGTGACGCACATGCTTTGCTGTCTTAATTGCGTAGTTGTCTGTGAACTGTGACAGAGAAGTACATTACAGAGGACTGACGCACAGAGACATGTGTCTTCAGTCAGTGCTCTACCGTTCTCCTTCCTCACACTGTAAAACCTTTTGCGTATTTTCTAGGTTTTGCACCTGCAGATAACCACATCTCTCTTCCCTGTTCCCTTCATTCTTTCACCAGGTTGTCCTGGGTCACACAATCTTCACTGATGTGTTTCATTTTGAATGATTTGCTAGTTTTGTTAATGCGTCTTTCAGTTCTATAAAAAACTATTTGCTCTTTCAGCACCTGCTGTTTTTCAGCTTTAATATTTTGTCCCTGCCCTGACACTTAACCACTGAAGAACCACTGTTGACGCTGAGGAAGAAGAAGATGGCTGTTCCTAGAGAAGCTGTAGCCCAGAATGGCACATGATCCAATCACTGAGCTACTTTAAGAATCAGGAATTCAGGGTTACAGCTGTAGAAAAACTGAAAACTGTAGGAAAAATGAAACAGCGTTGAACAGTTTGGAAGAATAAGAGTCTACAGACATGTTATCAGCTAACATGTCTATTTTTAACTCAGTGTTTATCTCTTTCTGTGTATATATTTTTAAAGTTATTACCTCCAATACGCAGATTGGAAGCATTCACTCAACAAACATGAATGTCTTTGAAACAAAACCACATCTCTGGATCTAAAGTGAATCTCAGAGGTGACAGGGTGCACCACGTGTCATCTCACTTATTAGACACTTTTATCCAAAACACCGTGAATCGGAAAAAGTGCACAGTATACATTTACATGATTGTTGCTGGTGGGAGGTTTTACTCAGTGCTGAGCGGGAAATTATCATGTGTCACGCAAGCACAGTCAAATTCATGCAAACACGGACAAATGGGTTCAGGCCTGTGAGTCAGTTCAGACTCTGGCACCTCTCTCTGCCTTTGTCTGATGATGCTTTTATCTTGGGTAACGTGAGAGCAAAAAGCTACTTCCTCGATCGCCAGCATTACAAACAACCACTCTTTAAAATGTCAAGTGTCTGAGCTTTAGTGGTGTGATAATTTTCTCATCACCTCAGAAAAACAACATGACAGAGAGTGGAAAGACAAAGACAGTCATCTTTTATAGAAGGTTGAGATGTAGTTTAGATGTAGTACTTTTTTTTTCAGAGGAGTCTAGCAGTCCCTGCATGTTCATGTATTTATGTATATACACAATACATATCTTGTGTTGTATATATGTGTCAGGTTGGGTCCGGAATTGTTTTACAGATTTATGGATCAGTTCCAATCCTGAGCTTTGCAGGTGTGACAACTAACTTCTTCCCAGGTTTTGATTAAAACATTTTTCATGTCTTTTTTTCACAGCATATAAACGAATACACTGTCGTTAAGAATTAATGAAAAAAAAGCTGCTGCTCATGTTGCAAATATTGAAATAGAACTGAAATAACAGGAGTGTCAGTAAGGGACATTTACATATGCTTTTTTTTTCTTTAGGCAGATGCTTTCATCCATAGCAATGTATACATGAAATACATCTGATGAAACAAATGCCAGTAAGTGTGTGAAACAGTAAGTAAGATATACTGTGGACAGCATACGACTATTTTTGCAATTTAAAAAATGATTTTTTTTCATAGAGAAAGTGTATTATGACCTTAACGTCCACCGTTTTATATTAACAACTGATCAGTGTTTCCCTGCTGCTACCCGACAGTAAACAATCAAACATGTCAGTGAAAAGCTTGAACATTGAAAAACTTCTCTCCTCTTTGACGAGAGATACACACATTCGTGCATCCACGTGCACGATGACCCTAATTACTGAGTGGGAGTTTCGATGTGAGGTTGAGGCTTAATTAGTTGGTTCTCCGGCTCCTGCACACGTCCTGCTTTTTACTTCCCTAATTGTCACTTTATGTGGCTGACTACCTGCACCTCACCACCCACACGCACTGTGATCATTAAACACATGCACACACTCAAACATAAGCGTGCACACACACATACCTGTTCAAGAGGGTGGACAAATGATCACACGTAAGGAAAAAAAAAAACAGTATGACAGTGCTTCACTTTCATTATGTACACTGTCAAGCAACATGTCAGCTAATTAAAGATAGTTACTGAGGGAGCACAAAACGCATCTGAGTGCTAATCAGCCTGCAAATGTAGTTTTGAGAGCATGTACGGACAAATTTGTACGAGCAGAAGTAATTTTCAAGACAAGATTTTGAAGTTTAATCGCAGAAGAAGGCTGGAATTACCAAAGAGGAGCAGGAGTCAAGTTTAACTGAAAATCAGACAAACAAAAAAAGCTGCTGTCTTGGAAAGTAAGGCAGTGGCTTGTTCATCATGCCGGTTCATGATGCTGATAGTTTGCAGGTTTAGGTAAAATCACATGATGATAACTAAGTGGAAATTATAACCCAAACTACGATGGTCCCATAAACCCAGTCAAGTTGTTTTTGTTGTCTAAACCTATTCAAACCACACTGTCTAATAATGATTGGTGGCAAGATCTATGGACACACTATCATTCCTGATCTGAAGTTGGGGTATGTTTTCCAAACACCTTTTACTTATGTAACAATCCGTCCAAAGACAATCTTCTACCCACTACAGCACAAATATAATCCACTTCTCCACTGTACAACTCTAAGATCACAATGTCACTCACAGTTCTGCCAAAACATGGCTGCAGTTCAGACTCTGAGCTCATCTTTGGTGTTCGTGAACATCATGTACATGATGCACATTATATCATAATCACAGTCACATATAAAGCAGGAAGCTGTTGAAAGAAAAGTCATTCTGACCAATTCAGTGACATTTAGTGTTGGATCTTTCACATATATACATTTTATATATATATATATATATAGTTAGTTTTTATATATAGTTTTTCCTTCTGCATGTTGGATGGGCATTGTGGGAGGTAGGCTCTTAGGTTTTCTTCTTTCTCTGGACCATGTCACACAGTACAAGTCTGAGACGTCCTGTGTTTGTTGGAGTGTCTTCCTCTTCCATGAATGTTCACATGAGCTGTCAGTCCACGTCCCTGTCTGTTATTTCAGTCCACTGCATCACAGACGACAGGCGGGCACTCACGTATGATTCACTTGTCTTTTATCTCCGTTTTCTCTTGGGTTTAAAAGGGTGAGACAGAGGAGGGGGAGGTGATGAACATGTTTGTCTTTGGTGTCTCGATGTGTGTGGGTGGTTCTTTGTCACCTCGGTGTGCATGTGCATGTGTAACTTTGTGGGTTGTTCATTCCTTGTTGTCAGAGAACGTGTGACAATAAAAGGATACTTCCAGTTTCTCGTTCTGTGGTGTGTGTGTGTGTGTGTGTGTCTGTGTCTGTGTCTGTGCTTTTTCACTTCTATTTTTGAGAGGACTTGTGTGAATGTTTAAACTCCAGAGTGAGAACATCTGTGACATCTTTTCAAAAGTAGGGACATTTTTAGAAGTGAAAACATTTTACAAAACGATAACTTGTTTTGAAAAATGGGGACATTTTGGACAGAGAGCAGCTTTTTAGAAGTAAAGAAATTTTTGGAAAGGTCTGGGTTTTTTTTGCAGCTTTGTATAAAAGTAAGGTCATTTATACAAAGATTTATACAAACTTAACAAGGAATTTTTTTGGCAACAAAAATTGTAAATTGGGGAGAATTTGCCCAGTTCCTGCTTCTTCAAAATGTTGTTTGAGGGTTAGGATTTGGCTTTAGGATAAGGGTAAAGGCCAGGGTACTACGCTACAGTCTCTCAATCAGGGTCCTCACAAGTAGTGCGCAAAGCCCAAAAATGTTTGTGTCTTCATGTTACCTTCATTTCTCCACTCGGTTGTCAAGGTTATAGCAAATAGAATCGGACAAAAGAACAGCTTTCAATTTTTGTGTTTCATCCATTTCATAAATTTGCTTTTCGAATGATTAAATTAATCTGTATTTGCTGGTTAAACATTTGTGCGTGTGTGTGTGTTTGTAGAGGAAATGCTGAATCACTCTGCATTGTATTTCTGTCTTCCCTCAGCTGTTTATCATGCATCCATCTTGTCATCATCCCTCTTTTCACAGAGCTGTTGTTCACCTCAGTCTGTGGCCGCTCCTCTTTCACTCTCTCTGCATGAGGCTGATGGTTCATGGCAGCATTGCTGATGTCTGATGATGCTGTTTCCTTGTGTGTGTGTGTGTGAGTGCACAGGTGCATGTGTGCATATGCGTGTTTGCATACCGATCTAAGAGTGAACCTACGTGTCATTACACACCCACCAACGGTGGAGCAGTCAGCCAACAGGGGGCAGCAGGGGTGTGAAGGCACAGTGAGGGGCAAAGGCAGGCAAAATGCAGGTTCAACAGTGATGCCAGTGTCAGAGTCAACAGTTTCAAGCAGTAATAACTCAAACGTTTTACGCTTTCACAGCCACCGTGCATCACATCGACAATGTGCACGACAAGGTTTCTCAGTACAAGTGGACTTAAAGTTTAATTCTGAACACTTTGTCCTCCTAGCAGGATGTCACCAGCACAATTATCACAATTTCTTATTGTACTTGAAATAATCAATTGGGATTGAATTGGTTATTATGCTTTTCACAATAAATTCTACATAAATGATTAGAATTTCCTTAATAGAGACCTTACACGTCTTGATAAATATTGTTAAAAAAACCAGAAAAACAATCCTGACTGAAAATTTCGTTCATCTTGCAAACAAAAAACAAAATATAATCAACAAATGTAATGAAATGTTTAAGCTTTGTCTTTCACTAGGTCATCCTTGATTCATGATCAGTTCCGCCATCTTTTAGGACTACCTAAAAAACATCTGAACTGTTGTTCTAAAATGTTGTGGAGCTGGGGGAGTATTTTCGGCTCTGAGTGGTGCCTGCAGTCTTCCTCACATACATCTCATCAACCTCCACTGAGAAGGCAGGGCAGCGTGCATGTTGTCTGAGAAGCAAAATCCTGGGGGAAAAGTCTTCAGATGGCTTTTTAGTGCCTGTAAGTGCCGTGAGCGCTCTGTAATAAGTGAAGGAGACTCTGATAAACATTTTAACATTTTGATTAAGTCAGTTCCGTTTGGATTTTGACAGGTGGGTAGCAAGATGACAATTTAAAGGATTTTTAGTGCATAAATCAAACTGACACTGTAAAAGTGAAGCACAAAAATAAGATTTTGAAAAGTGAGGAGTAAATACCCCCCCCCCCCCCCCCCCCCCATCCCCCCAAGTGGAAACTGAGTATTTTTTTCTCTATAAACAATGAAGGACTATTACCAACATTTCAGGTGTGCTCAGTTTCAGTTTTACCCCCAAACAACACGGTTCTAACAATGTTGAAAAATACCAGTTGGATATATGTTGGTCTGAGGAATGGTTTCTGCAGCGATGCTTCAAGAAAACGCACAAGTATTATGTGAACATGTTTATCTTTTGTGAACATACATATATTGAGAGAAAGAGGAGGCTCAGCAGAGGAAATAAATCTGTGCACACACGCAGGCACACCTCTGCCTTCTCCTTCCATCAGTCCATTTTGGAAGTCTTTGAGTCAACATGTGGTGCCAAAGTGTGTTTACTCTAGTTAATGGAAGAGAGAGAGAGAGAGAGAGAGAGAGAGAGAGAGAGATGTATAAGACCTTGAACTGACACACACCATGTGTTTGCAGTCACACACACACACACACACACACACACACACACACACTTAGCCCACCCCGACAAAAAGGTGTGACAGATGAAACTAGCTGTTATCTCCAGTCCCTCCCTTCTGCAGCCTCTGTGTCCTTACCTCTGTCCCCCTCCTCTGTCTCCCCTATCTCCCCCATCTCCCCCACTCTCTCCTTTTCTCCTTCTCACACTATTCCTCTCCTTCTTTCCCATCCTTTCCTCCCTCCCATCTCTCCATTCCTTTGACCGTCCTCTCCTTGTCCAGCCTCCACTTCTCCTCAACATGTTTGTCCTGCGCTCTCCTCCTCATCTTCTATTCCTCTCTCGTCTCCTCTCGTCTCCTCTCCTCTCCTCTCGTCTCCTTTCCTCTCCTCTCCTCTCCTCTCCTTTCTGCTGACATGCATTGAATGTAAAAAATGCAATTTGAACGCAGATCCATTCAAGGCTGTCGGATTGGATTTTGTTTCTGTCTGACTTGTACCTGACAAAACTGCTCCTGACCTTCTTCTCTTTCTTCCTCCATCTCTCCTCCATGTATTTTCTTCATTCTTGTATCTAATACAATTGTGATGAGAATAAAAAGACAAGCAGGACCTATCCAAGTCTGTTCCAGCACTTCTTCATCCATTCTTAATACACAACATCTAGTAGACTTGGACTCAATGTACAGTATATTCTTTGAATTCTATCAGTTATATATAAACTTAGAATGTGGTCCTAATATTTAGTTCAGTTTCTGTTCATAGATTTGTTTTATTTATGATGTTTTTGTTTTTGTTTTTTTGTATTTTGTCCTCTCCTCAAGTGTCTTAATCTTGTTTAATATGTATAATCTTGCCCAAATATAGGACAATATTTTTTCCTCTAGAAATTTTGTTTAAAGAAGTAGGACTAGATATTTACATATTCACAACAGCAGATGTTCCCTTTGAATGGAGCGAGTACCTGATCCTGTGTTACAGAGTCTTTTACATGAAGGAGTTAGGGAAATTCATTTTCTTGGCTGCAAACACTAACTTCCTGGAGCCTCTGCTGGTTGCCTGGCAACTACGCAGAACCTGGAAATAGCCCGATACATAACCTCCAGTTGTTGGTTTTACACTTTGGTTTTTGCTCGGATGAAACGAACAAAATAAAATCTGCTAATTAATGAGTTTTAGAGGTGATTGCAGATTTTGTTTCCATTTTAGAGAGCCAGGCTAGTAGTGCCCCCCCCCCTCCCCTTTGTCTTTGGGCTAAGCTAAGCTAACTGGTACAGATATAAAAGATATAAAAATGGTATGATCTTCTGATGTAACCCTCAGAAATGGAGCATATCTGTATATTTCTAAAAAAAAAAAAAACCGTTTGCTTTAAGATAGTGTTGCATTATGGGTTAATTGTAACCCTTAATGTTTCTAGGCTAGCAAGTTCACCTCAGTCAGTTTGTGAAGGTGAAGGCCTGGTTTAACCTGCAAGAGTTTCTGGCAGCTTGCGTAACATACTTTGCTGCCACAAAGGAAATAAAATCAGATCTGAGCGTCTCTCGACATCTTCACAGCAGAAACGGACCAGAGGCGGAATCAGTTCAAGCTTCCAAGATTTACCAGTTTTAGAAAATGATGAGGGCGTCAACATTTCACATATACTATCCCAACGTGTGGTGAAACAATTAGTCTAATAATTGTCTGGTTAATGGACAGTTAACCTTTATAACTGAATAATCAATGACAAAGATGCTTATACTATATCTTAATTCTGCCAGTGATCATCAGTCGGTTAAGTTAATCACGTAAAAATGTCAATATGTTGGAGCAAATTCTCAAAACTTTTATTTTATTTTTTTTACATCAATATTCAAACCAGTTGTCTGACCCGGCTCTGTCAACATGTAACGAATATTTACACTTTGACATTTTAGAAATAACTAAGCAACTGATATATTTACTTTACCAAATATATACAACAGAGCAGTAAACCCAAAGGATGGAGAGAAACTGTGCAGCTCTGACCCTCATACTCTCCCCTTCTCTCCTCTGTCTTATCGCGCTCCCACCCTGATCTTTGTCTCCTGTTGTTGCCATAGTGACACACAAGTCCCACGAGACAGTGCCAGTTAGCAGTAAATTGACTCTCCACAAAGGCACACACAGTACATCATACGCACACACACACACACACACACACACACCTCTGAGCCCACACTCAGTGAAGCATGCATGTGAATCTTTTACATGTGGAGTGAGAGCCTCCTGTTACACACGGTTAGATTCAGGAAAGGCTGCACCTCCTGTCAGAGCAATGTGGTGCTCCTGTGATGTCTTCTTCAGAGTGGCTGCTGGTGACACTCTCATCTGTGTTTCTTCGGTTATCCCATCCTGTTACACTGAGGATATTTTCCCAGAATACCCACCAAACTGGCTGTTTAGGCTGAGTTACTTTTACATAAACTGGTTGAGTCACTCCAGTGGTTTGTCAACTACTAAAACTCTAGGGACTCACGCACTTATAGATTAAAGAAAGAGCAATGATGCTTTTGAAAATATGTTATTCTCTGTCTTTCATTTAGTAGATTTAGCAAACCAGATATAACAATTTGCTGAGCTTTACACATGCTTATAGGTGGACTTTGTTACATTGGGCAATTAGACAAGTCTCATGGGAAGATATCAGAGTTTTTTTGTTTTTTTTGTTTTTTTTTTGTTCTGCTACACCTCCTATATGCACACACAAGCAAAACATCAGCCAACTGCTGTCAACACAGCCCTGGTATCTCTGAATGTAAGAGTTGCTCTGTTTCATTCTGTGCCGTTGTACTTGCAGAATGAAGTGATTGTGACTGTGACAACAGAAGCGTGACAGCAAGCACAGGGGTTACACTCCCTATTGCAGCAGGTCTAATGGTAACACACACGTCTGTTCCTGTGTCACCTGTTTCCTGGCAACACACTGCTCCTAAGTGACAGTGTGTCAGACCGGCCAGCGCATATTACAGGGCCCTGTATGTGCTTTGAGGTAACAGCTGATTGGAAAGAAGACTTTCGATATCTTCAGTAACACAGTCGACTTTCTGATGTCACGTTACCATTCGAGAACGAATCACTCTTGATCAGAAAACTCAGCTATTGAATGATCGGACCTTTACGTTGGATCAAACAAGTCCCAGCTGTTTTCTGTCTCGGCCCATCTGTGAAAAATGAGGTGCTGAAAGAAGTTGGCGACATTTTTGACGATATATTGTGAAGTTTGTTATCATTTCAGTTAATGATGTCACTTAAATTGGATTCACAATCAGGTCTGGCAGTGAATATCACCACAATCTGGAGGGTCAGCTCCTGGATAACAAGAGGAAAGAAATATCAAGAACTGTTACAGCCTCCAGAGGTAACTGATGGTGAAAGCAGCACAGAGCAACTAATCAAAGACAAATACTTTCCTCCAGACTTAAAGCCATGGCTGGCAGACATAAAAATGTTATATTTAACTGCCCTTTAGAACAACTCATTCACACAATTTGTCTCTCCCAACAGTGGCCTCCTGTGCTGTAATCCAGTGTTTTGTTGACCCACCCATGCACCCTGATCTCCGCACTCTGCTCAGCTCCTGCAGCTCTGTCTTTGGGTGTGTACCCTTTTTGCAGTAGCCTGAGCTAATGTGGCAAAATTTTACATGTGTGTGTCATGAGTAACAGTCTCTGTTGTGTTCAGGGAATCACCTCAGCTGCCTTCATTCAACACCTGCTGGTGTCCGTAGGTGTGAGCTCAGAGGGGAAATGTATCTGCCTCAGGGAATCACCGTTCTTTTCTCTGAGATCTGTAAGTGTGAGCTGAGACGGCAAAATTGTGTTCACGTGTCTGTGTGTGTGTGTGTGTGTGTGTGTGTACCTGTGGTGAGCAGGAAATCACTTTGGCTTTATGAAATCTGTGGGTGTGAGCTGAGCTGAGAGAGCAAATTTATTAGCCTCTGCAGTTAATACTGGCTGTGTGTGTTTGCAACTGCCTGTGTGCGCATCTTAAAATCCCTGCTGGAATAATTTCCTGTCCCAGGCTTAAAGAGAACTTCACACATCTGACACCATCTAGTTTTTTATTCTAACACACCCCACCCCCACTTTCCCCACCTCCCACCCCTCACCAACACCACCTCCTTCCTGTCCTCCTTAATGAAGCTGATGCCAATAAAATGTCAGAGCAAAGTTCTGAAATACGACATCTCCTGCTCTTCCATGTGACCAGTTAGACTGACTGACATTTAATATACAAAAAGTGTATTTGTTTTGTTTTTACACTCAAGTTGCAAAATTAGCCCCAGAAAAATCAGATTATCAGAACCATCAGTCAAGAACCTCACTGTGCAGGCAACTGAATCCATGGACTTTTTAAATTTTTTTTGTCAGAGTGCGTGGAGCAGAGCAGGACCGCAACACAGCATTCACAAGCAAACTTGTCTACCTGTAATGGAAATGCAGCAAAGTGCAAGAAGTGGTGGAGGGCAGCGTGACACAGAGCAGTGCAATTTTCTGCTCTGACTCTCAGCTCCGGTGCTGTACTGTCAGTGAGGTTAGATACTAGCTAGCTACTTTTGAACCAGATGCTGGTGCAGCCTCCTCTGCTCCAGCGTTAACAGAGTTAAATTCAGACTTGAGTCACTTGAAAATGTTACGAGGTCGTACCAAGTCTGATTGCTTTTGAAACCTTTGTGATAGTGACCCAGGGGGCTTTTCAGACATGAGACCAACATGTTAAATTGTCATCACATTTATATGGCTCTGAGCCTGACAAGATATATATATATATTTATATATATATATATATATATATATTTTTTTTTTTTTTTTTTCAACCCAATGTTCTTGCTTGCAGGTTTAGCTTCTTAACTTCTGCCTAACTAATACAGTGTTCCATCATAATGACATTGTGGTTTCTGGGCACTAGATATCCATGTGAATACATTCTGAACATACATCAGTGATGATAATGGAAGTTTTATGCTAGTAGCCACATGTAGTAATTCGAGGCATAGAGGCAGTAGCAGTGCCTGTAGTCTGATCCCTCACGGGGAGCGAGAGGCTGGTGGGGAGTTTTTATCGTGGAACGAAAAGCATCAGAGAAACTTTTCAAAGCTTCTCTTGAACCATAATCTACTTCTTTGCTATCCAACGCTATCCAGAGTAAGTTCCCAACACTCATTGTTTCACCTGTCAGACGTCAGCAAAGTTCAAGGCTGTGCATTTAGCCACATTTTGAAAAAGTAATTATGCTGCAGCTGTGTCACCAGCATACGTTATAATCAATCTGTCAATCGATTTTCATTTTATAAAATATTATTATGTTGAATGTTTAATGATAATAATCATATTGTCCTGAAACTGACACGAGTATACAGTACCGGTCAACTTGGGTCCAGTCAGGTTCATGTCAGGTTGATGAAGCTTTGTTCTGTAATAAATAGTATATGCAGTTCATATGCATAAATGCATGACGAGGAGGTATCATTACCATCGTCAATGTGACGAGCAGTCCAGGCAGACTCACTGCAGCTTCACCATACAGTAGGGAGAACCATTATAATAAGCAAGTTCCATTATCCTGTTGAAGTACTGAGCTCATGAGTATAAATTATATGCCTCATGCTGTATCATTAGTTACAGAACTGAATCTATGTATAAATTTTTTTCATGTCTCTTTTAACAACCACTTAAAGATGCCTCTGCGTCACATACATCCTACTTCACCAGTGTCGCAGCCAACAGATGTTAATGAAATCAAGAGTCAGGCATCAAACCACTCAGATTAATGATTAAGAAGATGCTGTTGTGACCTAAGAAGTTATTTACACCATGACCCTGATAGACCCCTGATGTTGCGCATATATAGCAGATTGTTTTATTTGCAGATGATACAAATTGATTTTGTTCTGGAGATAAAAACACTTTTGTATGATATTAAAACTGGTTAAACTGGCAATGTGGTTTGATGCCAATAAAGGCATTGGGAATCGAAAGAAGGAGGATAGAGTCACAGCTGAAGCGCTGATCAGATCAGCTCTCCCACACTGCTCTGGGGTCAGCTGGTTATCTGACTGTTACAGACGTGATAACAGACATGCTGACTGGCCGGGATGTGTTGGTATTTGTGTGTCATGAAGTGTTTGCTCCAGTATGATACCAGAGCAGAAGGTGTCTCATTGTGGCTGATCAAAACGTGACATAAATTGATATATCATCATGTGATACAATATTTTTTTCCTTATTCAATTCGTGGAGAATCTATGTGATTTTAGTGTCAGTGTTTTGGGTTGATCCTTTTGGTTGATCTATAGCTCCTTTGTTGCCTCCATCCTTCATGCTACACGTCGTTGTGATGGCTGTCAACAAATGTTCGTCCACTTGAAAAAACAGAGCCTATATTAAAATAACAGCAGATTAGACTGACTGGGCCCTTAATTGAATCTGAGTGGGCTGTAATGGTGGACTGAATCTGATTAAGCTAATAGATTCTGTTTCCAAGCAAAGGCTCTATGAGCTAATGAGTCTGCTCCTCAGTGTTCGTGTCTAAAACAGAAATGTTTTAAACTGTAATGCGTTTCTAAGCTGCATGTGTTAATCATAGCTGTTCAAGATGTTCGTATCACTGATTGATGGCTAAACTAAAATTCATCACCTGACACAACACAGCAACATATCTGTCTGTGGAGCTCTGGAAAGAGAGACTTGTGACAGTGAGATTAATGATACAAGATTGTTTGAAGCTATGGCCATAGTTAGCCATTTGAATGGCACCTCAGCTTTCCAGTTCGTGTAGAAGCATTTAACACCATTTATCTACACCAATACCATTTATTTGGTGGAATTATTGATATTGTCTCAAATAACTTCTTTAAATATCAAAGGGTTTGCTCATGAGCCATACATTTTGTCTCATGGGTTGGTGGAGACTAAACTAGAGCTAAAAGGAGAGGGAATACTGAACTCACATTTATCAGATAGGGAGAAAAAGTTGTAGCGGATGCCCAAGTTGATCTGTTCTCTGCTTGAAGAACAAATATGCAGTTATTTGCTAACATTACCCATAATGCATGTATCACAGCTCTGCTACAGTCAGACTGATTTGGAGCCTTTTTGTCAACTAGTGGCCAAAATCAGTTAATGCTGTGTAGGAATTAGAACCAGTGTGTTGCTTTAGCTACGATGGCTTTGTTTCCATAATCAATCAAAACTTGAATTTGGCTTTGAAGGGGCGTCCTGGCCTGTTCCCAGTGTTAATAACAGCAACAGAAACAGGTCGCCCTCTGGAAAAAGGTCTCTTGATTTTATCATTCATCATGCAATCCAAAAAAACAAAAAAACAAACAAAAATCATTGTGTTGTTGTGTCTTCTGTTAAGCAAACAGCCCAGGGAAGGCAAAACATGATTGTGATTTAGGGACCTTTTTTCTAGATAAAGTGATTATCTCATGGAGGAGAATTAGTTCCAGTTGTTTGAGTTCCCACAGCCTCCAGATGGATTTGCTCTCATCAGTTCTCACTTTACAACTTCAACAGCCAACTTTCTGACCAAGTGTTGTTAATGCTGTTAAACACCAGAACCGCCAACCTCTAGAAACATCCAAGAACTCTGTCATGTGCTGCCAAAAAGTCCCGATGCACAAGCACATGGTGACACACAGTAAATCAGTAACTCTGTGGAGAAGTGAACAAAATTTGACATGCTGCATGTTTGTATTGTGATGATGTTTCCCTTAAAATTGAACATACACATCTTTATAAAGTGGATTCACTCTCTCATTCTTTTGCAACACACACACACACACAAGTATACACAGTCTTGTAGAATTATGAAATGGGAATTTATCAGCTTTGGGCAATGCAGCGCAATGAAATATGTATGTATGCTTGCGTTTGAAGATGCATATTGGAATTCTTAAAAGAACGTTTTTATATTTCAGGGTTGGTGCAGATTCAGACAGAATTTCTCAGCAGCAAGAAAAGTTTGTATTTTTTCCCTGTGTGAAAGTGAACGTGTATTAACTGTGTGTCTCTTCCTAACATGCTGCATAACTGCATTATTTCAAAGCTGAAGTGTTGGGTATCTGATCTTATGTATAATTAAAACCAAACAGGTTAAATATGGACCTCAGTGCAACCAAAGTGAGGACACCTGTGATCACGGCAACCAAAGTGAGCACACCTGTGATTTCCAATCAAGGCTAACTGCATGAGTGAGGTTATAAAGGAACCTGTGAACACCACAGATTTCCCAGTCTTGACCTGGGTTCTGCCTAACTGTCTGAATTAGTAAGAAACCAGACTTTGAGACTTCATAGAGACACAGCATCAGTAGACTTTGAACCTGAGCTGAAACACAGTTGTTGCAGTGGTTAGCAGGTATAGGAAGAGCCATTCTACTATTAACAGTGACCGTCCTCAAAAAATTATACCGTTCATAATCCACCATCAGATTGATCAGACGGTGTGACGGACACTGAATGATGTTGACCTCTGCGGACGGCAACCATGAGGAAAACCATTCCTCACAATGGTTTAACTAGTAAGTGGAAGGTAAAGCAACAAAACCCCTCCACCAACTCCGACAACAACAACAACCAGCAACAACCAACAGCCATGCGAGAGCATGATTTTGATCAGTTTTCCTGTTTGGGTTGTATGAATAGCTGGATTCAGCCTTAAAAACAGAAAAGAAAAGCAGAACTCCATTTATACTTTCTGCATTAGTGTGACCACAAAGGTCAGCGTAACCTCTGTGTACAAAAGGAACAACTGTGTGGACCGTGTGCACATTACATACATGCTGCCAAAAGTGTTAACATGTCTGCCCATTAATGTGTCTTTAGGGGGGTTCACCCTCATCTAATGTATGTCCTTGCATATGAAAATACATTTGAGGCATGTGTGTACTACACACTGTGTGTGTGTGGGTGTGGGTGTGGGTGAGTGTGTTTGTGTGCTTGTGTGTGTACTTGTGCAGCGGAGGGGAGTGGCCCAATGGAGAATAAGTGTTGCAGCCTATTGCAACATTTGCTCACAGGAGCATGAAATATTGCCAGACAAATGAACACCAAGGGCACACACAGTTTCCTAAAAAGATATACTGACTTACAGCCTCACTCACTCACTCACACACACATACACACACACACACACACAATGATAGGGTGACTGGCACAGTGACACTGACACAGAGTGACACAGCTTTACAAAAATAGATGGTAAAGATGAGGACGGCCACAGTGCAAACCTGTCTCAGGGCACTGGTTGTTATGCAACACTATAAACCGATACTGTGGGATTTCCACTCATCCGGGAGATTGTGGAATACTACAGAAAGGTTTATATTTATTTATTTATTTTTTTTTAGATTTATTATGGCCAACAGTGCGTAAGCATTGGACAAGATAAACATACTCAACATTTTGTAACTGCTGGAGCTTTGGAAGACGTTTGGCCATATATGAAAAGCTCCTGAGGCTGGTGGGAGAGAAAAGGTCACTGGGACATCAAAACCAAAAGATGTTATCCCCGGGGGGGCATGAATGTGCTCAGAGGACTTCATGGCGTTATGCACATGAGATCATTTATTTTGTGTGCAAAGTTGACATGTTGGCCCTCAGGAAAGAGGTAGAACTGTTCAAAATAAAAATAAAAAGGGGCTGTTTCTCCTTCAGCTCTTCCTCCTTGGACAACCTTGCATATAAGAAGTGATCATCTGGAGCACCTGGACACTTCCCGGTGGCCTGAGAGCCGTTTAGGCTTGCTGTGTACTGTTGGCCCACATAATTAGCAGTCTGGTGTTTCGTGTTAACGGGGTAACCCTGGATGGAGTCAACTTCCCAGCCTTAATTATTCTTTCAGTCTGCCCCTAGTGGCAGGGTGTCATTAAAATCAAAAAGGCCTTTATCCTCTTGGGACTATGAACTTCCAATACATAGCAGCTTGACTGTTAGCTGTCAAGACTTTTTCCTCTGGACCAAAATGTTGGATGAACAGACATTTCCATTCTCAGGCTCCGTCGCTAGTGTGAAAAATTGACTTTTTCTGCTGTCTTCTTGGTGTGAGTGGTACCACTTGAGAGAAAATTAATCTCAGCAGATATGAGGCCTAAATGACAGCCTGAACAGACAGTTTGCTCACTCCCCCTCTCCATGTGTGCTGGGCAATGCTTGTCTGCCTTAAGCAAGACACTTCTACTGCAGTTACACCTGTCAAATTACACAGTGCCCCACTATTGAGCTGAATGAGAGGGCCAGTGAGTGAAGCAGAGCCCTGCTGAAAAAGAGCAGAAATGCTCAGCAAGCCTCTGCTCGATGAATGAAGGTTAAATACGAGCAGGAAATCGATCATAGATGAAAACGGCAGCAGCAGAGCAAGCAGAGTTTAAAGCAGCTGCAGTCCTGATCTACTCATATCACACTGAAAGGACCACACCACAGCTTATTACACATTTTTATGTGTTTTCTACATTTTAAAAAAAATAAATGTTGTCATAGTTTGACGTATGACATAAGACATGAATCACAAACCTATGTTTATTATCCTCTGCATTGCATTAATATCACTGTACTTCTGCTGGAACTGACTGTTGTCAATATTTCATCACCTAATTCATCAGAACAAGGCTGTTCTGTCAGTTCTTTTGTAATCATATGTACGTGTGGATTTTTATTTTTTAGTATTTTACAGCTGAATATCTCATTCCTCTTTCCTTGGGCATAAAGCGAAATGTGACCCTGATAACAGTAATAATCTCTGCCTCAGACTCACCTCTACTCCTCCGCTCCTATTATTCCCTCATCTTGTCTTGACTTTTCTGTCTCTACCTGTTCCTCGCAGGTTTTCTCATTTAATGATTCACATCATTCTCTCCCCATGTCTTTTCACTTCTCATCCTCTGGCGATGTTTCTCTCCCTCCTTTCCTCTGCAGGGGCATCAGGGTAAACACAGACCAGACAATTGTGTTTATTTAATGGAGCTGTCAAGGTGTAGAGGGACTTGTTAGCCTGCCTTGTTAGCGAGGAGGAGTGGATGATTTCTTTGTTTACAGATCGGTGCCGCCGCACTCGGCTAGCTTGTTAGCGACGCTGGAAGAGGTTCCTGTGTTTTCACGTTGGCCAGGAAACCTCGAGAGTCAGCTGCTGACCCTCTGACTGAAGGAAACAACTCACAACAACAACAACACGTTTCACACCTTTACTAAATACTCAGGTCTGATTTACCATTTTTACCTTTTCTAAAAGACAGACCAGGTTTTTACATGTGACACCCTGTCCACAGTCTTATCTTTCCTTCAGCAGCAAAATCTGCCCAAAATTTCAACACCTTGTCAGAAAAAACTGCGAACGCTGTTTTGCATTCATGCCTTAGCTCCTGTGAATCCATCGTACACACACATTCTAGCTTTAAACTTAAACAGCAGTTTTGTTTGTTTACTCCTTTGCCTTCTTCTTCTGATGGGCAAAACTTATCTTATGACAGTAGCATTCCCGCCAAACATTATCCTCTAGGTCCCATAATATAATGTTTTACAACATCATATGGCATAAGACGACCTTTGTCCATGCGGGGATGATGTAACAGTAATATGATATAATGGCAAAATAGTATAAAGAAATGACTTGGTACAGCATTGTGAACGTAATAAAGAACACAACATGACATGCCAGGTCATTTTCAGGCTGCCTCTGACTGACAGAGTGTCTGCGTAGGTACCTTCAGGGGAATTCACACAAAATAGATTGAAGTGATCCAAACATGTATTCAGACTGCATGTTGTGCCGGGGATTGCACATTTTTTCCGTGGGCTGAAAACGAGAAATGATAGACTTCTCCGATCAGACCGACGTGGAGGAGAAATACACAAAGCAAGTTAGCACAGCTGGGATTTTCTACACACTACACATGTAACTTGGGGCAGTAACCAGGGGCAGGTAGGAACTGTGCTGCAGTGAGGTACACTTAGTCATTAGCTCAATGTGTTTTAATCGGTATTTATTACATTAACATTACGTATTAGCAAACAACGGTGCCTAATAAAACCTACATGTAAATAACATGAAATGTTTCTGTTTCTATTGTAATATATGTAATTCCTGGCCATCATCCATATTCATCCCTGCTTAATTCCTGCAGCTTATCTTTCCCCTCATCAGTCTCTGCTCATATCTTTCTCATTATCTTTTTCATTTTCACACGCTTCTTCCTCCGCTCTCCATCGCGCTCGCTTTGAAACCAGATCAACCTCTGAAGACTCAGGAGAGCTCTGTGATCTTATTTGTCTGGCCGCTTCTCCACATCCAGCTCATTAGTACTGATGTAAAACAACTCGTGTCACCACTAAATGAGTTTGGCACCGTGGTGTGGTTTCCTTCCACTGAGATGAGGAATTTAAGACCTCTGTCTCCTGGCTTGAAATTTACACTGCGGTGTTCTGAGTGTTGTGAAGAGGTCTGTTCATGCAAAGACATTTGACTGAGTTAACATGAAAATAAGAGCTTACAGTTTTATTGAATTTTCTCAGAGGCAGAGCTTCACTGTCCAAACTCCACTCACATTTGTCAGTCATAATAAAATATTAGACTATCGAGCTTTCTCAGAATACCCTACCACATGAGTAACGCCTAAATGACACCAGCATATCACTCACTAAATAAGAGGTAAAAAGTCAATTATACAACGTGTCACAAGATACAGCGATGGCCCAGTTTGACCCTCGTTTAAAACAATAACATTTCAGAGAAGAACTTTATCTAAATTAAATTGCCTCAGTAAGTGGATCTGTTAGTGGAGGAGTTAAAGGCACACCATTTTTTCATCCGGTCTCTCTTTGAACTTTGATAACCAACAGCAAACTATCTTAACAGTGCTGAAAACAGAGAGCAGAGGTGTCCGAAATAGCGGAAAGAATCATTTTATCTGTCTGTGAAGATTGGCAGTCATCCAGTTCATGGTTAAAAATGTTCACATGTTAAACAGAGAGGAGAGGTGGTTTAAAAGAGGAGTGAATGAGACCATTGATATCAAATTAGAAAAAGTCATCGCTCAGCGGAGAAGAGAATCCCACTAGGATCGAAACACTGTCTTTGTGGATGGATGTGACTTGGAGTCAGTGTGCTACCGTTATTTTAGGTATTGTTTTATCCATTTATTTATTTATTTATTGGCTTTAGTAGTGTCATAATCTGGATATTGGAATTTGATGTGTATGACTCAGGAAGTTCATGTCACAAAGGTAAAAGGCTTCCATGTTATTTTTCAGATGCTGAGCGAGCATGTTTCTGCTGGGTGGGATACAAAGCTGAGCAGCCTGTCAGCGTACTCCTAATTCCTCAGGAAGCACATTCAACCTTTGATAATTACAGTAAGACGCACAGCTACTTTTAATTAAAATGCAAACACACACCCACACAAAATACTCTGAAACTGCACAAAGGGTCACCTTCAATTAAAGCTCACAGAAAATCCAACATGTATGCAAACACAAATCTTTTCCCTTCCCTGGATTTCCTGAACGAATTAACCTGAATGACCCCCCAACTCCATGGCAGAGATTCCTGAAAAGCTTCTGCTTTTCTTTTATTCCACGGCTCTTTCAGTCTTTTACTTCTCCTCTTTTCTTTCGTCTTCTCTTTTTTCTTCTCAACTTCCTCTTTCTCCTTTATGCTTCGAGTCCTTTACCTGACCATTGCTTTCTTCCTACATACCGCTTTCATCTCCTCTGGCTTCATACATCCTTCCCTTGATCCTTTTTCTCCGTCCCCTCTTTCCTTTCACAGCTCTTCTTCTATTCCTAAGCTGATTTTCTCATTTTTTCCTTGTCCCTACCTTTTTCTCCTCTTTTTCCTCTTTACTTCATTCTCCTTTCTTTTTTCACTCGCCCTTCTCTTTCTCTTTTATCCCCCTCTTCTGTCCTGCTGGCTCTCTTCCTCTCCACCCCCTCACTCTGAAAAACAGTAATTAGCATTGACCTTATAGACAAGAGATGGAGAAGGAGAGATGTTTGTGTGTGTACATTATGCGTATGTGGCTGTGTGTCTATGTAAATGAAAGGTGCGTGTGTGTCTGTGTGTGTTTCTGTGCAGGGGCTTGTTGTGTTGGCCGGTTTGTGTGCTTAATTGCAGTCATCTTTTCCTGGTGTTTTGTCTCATGGGAGTCATGCCTCTTCCCCAGGAAACGATCAATACAACAACAACAAGAGCTTGAATCTGAACGCGACAGCTTTAACATTGATTTTTAAACATCACACCACGTCCGTAATGAAGCGAGTGTGAGGTCAGAAATCCCAGCGTTGTCATCAGTGCCCTGATCAGCTGACAGCTTGCCTTTCATACCTGCCAGAACACTGACAGCTGATTGCTTGCTGTCAAATCAGATCACTGTTTACTTTCACGTGATCATGCTTCTCTGCCTCCTGTGGCTGGTGCTGCATTTGTATACTTCACTCTGGAATCTTTTTTTTTCCAGAGTATTTTTTACGATGTAGAGATGAATATGTTTGTTTTTTGTTATTTTATGAACACATTCATAGCCTCTCCTTCTTCCACAGTGTTTAGAGCCATTACAAACAGAAACACCGTAAATCACAACAAACAGTGCAGGATTAGATAGCTTTTGTCGACTGCCAATGCGAAATTACATAAGTGAACACGAATGCAGCTCTTCCTACACCGCACACACACAGTGGAGTGCACAAGCTGGGAAAAACAACTGCAACAACTGTTTTCACTGTTAATCTGCTGATAAATTTCTCTGTCAGTTGATTAGTGATCTTTTTTATAAACTGTCAGAGGATGGGCCCAAAACAGATAACTTTTTCAATTAGCTTTTTTTTTTTTTTTGTCATCTAACAGTTCAAAGTCCAAAAATATCCAGAACACTATCATTTGAGACAAAGAAAATCAGCAAATCCTCACATTTCTTTGGCCTTTTCAATACTTTCATTTTGGTATTTCACTATGAGACTCTTTCAAACCTTTGAATGAAAAAATTGATGCCTATTATACACAACTACTTGCTACAACACTTCACTGATGTTAGTGCACAGTGATGTTAATGTGTGGTGATGTTAACCACACATCATCACCCATGCTCTTCAGGCATGTGTTAATAGCCTCATATTTGTTTTTATGTGTTATTGTTAAGTTTCATTTACGTTTTAACTCCAGCAAAGTACCTGTGTCATTACTGCAGCAGGTCGTCTGTGTTAGCATCCAGAGGTTTACTGGGAGCTCTCACTGCCTCTGACTCCCAGTAGTCTCCAGAACAGAGCATCAACACTAAATATAATAATACTGTTTGGTTATGATGTAAGAAACGTTGACAGAAATGGAACCGGCAGAATCTGTTATTTTTGTTGCAGGCAATTCTCCCAAATCTGACGTTTGTCTTGATGTTTGTAGCTTTGCAGCTGCACATCAGAGCAAAGCATCTGACGACACGCAGAGAAAACATTCACATCCTTGGTTTCCTCGTGTGGCAGCGGTTTTCATTAGCATATCTTCAGAAATTGGTGATTGCTGATATCAGACGCACATTTAGATTGTGATCCCACAAAGTGGCAGCAATTGAAAGATTCTTGATGTCAGGTCATCTATCATTTGAACATGGTGCAACACTGGTGCAAGCCGTCACATGAGCTTTTAGTGCCATGGCAGTAGAAGCTAAGGTTCCACTTTTATCATCACACATTAAGTGACACATCCTGATGCTCGAGCAAATGTGAAGCTGCACACATTTTTGTCACATCTTAAAAAAACCAGAGTCATGCTGCGATGAAATACTGTGTGGACATAGAACAGCTACAAAACTCATAATTGTATTGCAAAGAGGTGTGAAACAGAAACAGGAGAAAAGTAATACAGACTTGCAAATGAAATGCATAGAAAAGAATATTGTGTTATAAAATTTAGCTTTGAGAGTCATAGTCAGGGGGCAGCACGGTGCAGTGGTTAGCAACCTGTCCACGGTGTACCCAGCCTCTCGCCCATAGTCAGCTGGGGTAGGCTCCAGACCCTGATGGATCAAGCGGCATAGAAGATGAATAAATGAATGAATGAATGAGTCATAGTTAGATTACATTCAAATGTCAAATGTGGCTGTAGTTATTCTTCAACCAAACCAAAAGTTAATTGCTGAGGGGCCACAAAGGGTGTATTGTGTTAACTAGAACCTTTTAGAGTTGATGTCAAAGAAATACAAAAACAGGAGCCTGGAAAAGTAAACCAGAAAGTAGACAGGGAAGCTTTCCTGCTGAGGCTGTAAGTGGCTTTCTCTGTAATTACCCGTCTGTAGTTCCCTCAAGCTTCGTAATATGTTAAACTTGGCTTCTGAGACCTGGTGCTCGTTTGTTGAGGACATGGATGTAGAAAATGGCCTGAAACATGGACCTTAAGTGCCTTTTGACTAACTTTTAAAGTCAACCACACAATGCCTCCGAGTTTCATTGCTTAACTTCTCTGATCCCGCTCCTCAGTTTGTAAAGGCCTGGTGGAAATTCTAGAAATACTTGAACGTCTGTCGTTCAGCTGATTCATTTGATTGAATTAGATTGATTTAAAGATTGTGGCGACCTTTAGAATCCGGTCCTTGAGAGTTCTCGTATGACCTGTTTGATGTGTCAAACTGTTCAGTGCACTGCCTCATTGGCTGACAATGCGGTTTACAAGGAGAGAGAGAAGTACTGCTGAAACCTTGCTATCTTACTGTGCTCACAGCTTGAAAGAAAGATGGATAAGGTCACATGGGTATGTTAGAGGGGTTATTACCATAGTTTTCAAAGAAAGGTTTCAGAACTCAAGGCCTCTCATTGGCAGGTTGAAAAGAGTTATTCAGTACATGAAGTATAGACTGGCAGAGGGTCAAATCCTGCTTGAATTTCTGTTCTACTTCTCTCTGGTCACTCAGATTCTTCTGCTGTGAGTCTCAATAAAATAGAGCAGAGAGAGAAAGGAGAATAAAGGAAGCTGAGTAATACTTTTTGAATTCCACTGGTGAAAAACAGTCAGTTTTGAATAAAACTTTTCAGACATGCTCACAACTTTCCAAATGCCAGAATTTACACTGAACAGACATGAAACCACCTTCCTCCAACTTGAAGAGGTCGTTTTTTTTTTAAAAAATCATTAAAAAAACAAAAGGGACATGAAGTCTGTGATTCTCAGGGAAAGGGACAAAACCAGATAAAGTTCTCACAGGCAACTTACTCCACTTACTCAGGTACCAAGTAACTTACTCAACAAACTGAAACATATTCCATAAAGGAAAATCATCAGTAATTAAACAAGTAGCTGATCTGCTCGCTCTCTCTCTTTTTCTGTCTGTCACACACACACACACACACACACTCTCTCTCTCTCTCTCTCTCTCTCTCTCTCTCTCTCTCTCTCTCTCTGTCTCTGTCTTTCAGGGGAGCTCAATGCATTGTTTACCATATGTGCCTTCCAATGACCATGTATAGGTATGTCTTTGCAGCCACTGTGCAGTCTACACTGTGTGTCTCTGTAATTTTTGGTGATTTGGAATAGTTGCTGGACCAAGTAGGACTGCGCTGCACTGTGATGATGAATAAGCTGTGGTGTCTGATCTTGTGTGGAAAACGCCAATTAAATTAATCTCCCTGGAGTAAATGCATTTTCACATTGACTCCACCCATTTTTGGTTGGAGTTCGGGTACGAAAGGCCGGCAAAACGCCTGAAATACGTCCTTGATAAAAGAGGGGGTGGCTGGGCTGACTTGTTAAGACTCACTTTTTGCTCTCACTCTGTTATCGCTTTCCTTTGTTTCCTCTCTTACTTCTTAGTTTACTTCTTCTCAGCACTTTTGCATTTTGGCACTTTCTTACTTTCTTTTTTTTTTTTCTCTTATTGCCATTGTGTTTTACTTTTGGCTCCTCTTCAGTTTTTCCTTTTTGTTTTCCATCAGCTGAGCAGCCTCGCTATCAGACCTTTGTTGCTTGGCAACCCCTGCCTCCCACAGAGCGCCGCCTCCCTGGGGATCTGCGAGTGAAGTCAGCGCTGAACTACTTAGGGTCCAACTGAAATGAGCCAATGCTGCAAAAGAAGGCAAAACTTTACTTCTGCTGTCTGTGATTAAAGCTGACATCCAGTAATGCTTTGCATTCTTAATTTTAAGTCCTGGAGAAGTAGATTGTCCCGCTGTTCTCTGATAATTTTGAATTCCACACTTCATTCCACTGTTACCAATCTAAGTGACCAGTTCTGTTTGTCATTTGTCAAATATCAACTTTATTCATTGTTTAATATCAATCCCTGGTTAATCTATTTTCATTCAATAGAAGGTGGTGCCCCCGTTTTCAATGAAAGCAAATTTAAATTCACATTGTAGTTACCATAAAACTTGTGGAGTGGAGTGTTTAAAGTCCTCTCTGAGTCTTTGTTAGGTCAAACAAACAAGATTAAAGTGGGGGAGCTGCAGTCTGAAGGCTGTCAGTTCAAATTACTGGCTGCAACTGATGGACACTCTTGTGAATGCTGAGTGCTATAAAAAAAAGTTTGCGCACAAGTTTGTGTGCTGCCGTACTTTGAAATGCATTCTTTGTACTTGATCTCTATGAAAAATGTGATCAGACATCAGCGTGCAGAGGAGAGCTGTGATGGTGCAGTATCAGAATGTCTAAAATATGCTGTGCAGCTTGTGTAATACTGTTGCAACAGCTGATTCAACAACCCTCAGTGGCATCTATGCTTCAGTGTCGCTCCTCTGTCAGTCATCATATCAAACCTGCTGCATTTTAGATGAATGGTTGTGATTGGCCTGACCTGTCTCAGGACAGGTGGAAATGTGGGGTCCATCCTGCGAGAGCAAACAAGCTGATTGGTCCGGTTTCCAGTGTAGTCCAACCACAGACCAAACATATCACCGTATTTTCTGCATGTGAGGCAGGATGATGATGATAAAAGGCAGAGCTTGGCCTATAAATTACAGTAGGTAGATCATATAAACACTCCTTTGAACCTTTCAGCTGTGCTAAGCTACATAAATATACTGTGAGCTTTTATGACAAAAATACCTACAGTGACCCTGACTTAAGTGAATCTGCGATTTGCTGCACCAAATTACCCTGTGAGTCTAGTTTCTGGCTCTTTGTTGAGTCTGTAAAGCACACTGCAAAGCACAGCCACCTCTGAGTGGATTACAATGAGACCTCCTGTACACACACAGATAGTGAGAACTCACTACACACTACACAGCAACTGACAGAGTGAAAAATAAAAGAGCAAACAAAGCGGATTAATCAGATGAACAAACACTCAAATTTAAAAGTAAAATGTAATTAATAGCCTTGTTGTTGCTTGTGTTGTCGACTGGCTTATGTGAGGTTGTCTATTGATGGTGGTTTTGAGAGTGAGTGGAGTGTTAGGAAATGAAAGCTGAGAGCGCTTTTAGACAATGGAATCCCCTCCTGTTTAAGCCTTTCTCTACTGAAACCAGTGTGTGCGCACTTGAAGACCATTTCAGAAAGCTGGCATCCACAACATGCTTACACTAAATGCTGTTCATTCAGTTTCAGAGTTACATTAGAATATTATTAACGGGAAGTCTAAGTGCCCTAAGCTCTGCATGTATTTTAGTACTGGTTATACTGGTTTCATTTATTTATTTATTTACTTGACTCCAGAGTGATTTAATATAAACCTTACAGAAGAGTGAATACCTTGATCATACTCTCGACACATTCTGCATAATGACTTGCTTTTTAATTGCTCTTCACATCATAAACCTGAAGCCATTTCAGGCAGAACTGGCATTCTGTACTGAATAAATGCTCGGTGGACCTGATCCTATTATTGATAACAGAAGCAAAAACATTTTAAAAAAATTAAAATGCAATGACCTTATGAATCTACTCCACGATTAGTGAGCTTCACAGTCTGTCAGCAGAAGTCAGGAGCAGCTCCCTCGTGATCACGCATAAATATTTATCGGCAGCCCAAAAATATTTGATGCCCAGTGACAGAATCAGCACAGCTGACATTAACTGCTAAAATTAGCGGTGTTGGGTTGTCTGTGTACCAGATCACATACAGATAATTGATGACATATTTTTGATCCAGTACAGTCATCAAACTGGAGGCTCCTCTGTCATTTCCAGCATTTTTGACTCTTTCTGTCTGTGTGTTTCTTGTTGCTTTAGAGGTAAAATTTTATCACATATATCAAGGCTATAATTCTACTTCTCATCCTCCACAGTCCCACTTCCCCTCTCATAATGTTGCCTGAATTGCTGTAATTCCGCAGTCACAGTCGCTATTCTCTGGAGAGTTGTTGTGAAATTGGGAACAACAGGGAGAACGTAAAAACATTCTGCAGTTTAAATGGAAGCTGTGTCTTCTTTTTCCTCTTCTTCTCCTCTGTTCTCTCTCTTTTCTCTCCTCCTCCTCATTCACCACCTCCAACCCTCACAGATGAACAGTTGTCCGTGTCTATTCACAGCAGTGTTGTGGACATTCTGGGATATGACGGTGTTGTGTTTTAATAACCCTGCTTGTCAGAATCAATTCAGATCTCATCAGAATGAATGAAAAGTGACAGGGAGACGCAGGGAACCAAAACTTTGTTTACAGCTGTCTGGGAGCTGTCCAAAACAATCCACTGAACTGTCCCGGGTCAGTTTCAGCTCATTACGTCTCCGTGTCTCTCAGATGTTTCTCTCACCGTCTCGCTGTGTGAATTCTCATGTTGCTCATCGTCATTTTTTTCCAAATTGTGTCTGGCCTCATTTCTCCTTTTCTTCGGTGATATGCTGAAGCCAACAGCTTATTGAGCAAATCGGAATGTTTTTTATGTACCAGGAGCAGGCACAGACTTTTTCTTCGCCCGACCCATTCTCTTGAACTTGAAGGTAACAAGTCAGGGCATCACCAAAGTTAATACAATTTATTCTGCTGTTGAGGTTTCATTCAAACTTCAAGTTTTGTAACTTCTCTCTAACTCATGGTGACGCTACAGGAGAAATCAGGGAATATCAGAGTCAGATGGATTCATCCTCTGGGCTCCATGAATATGGATACAGTAATAATAATAATAATAATAATAATAATAACAGAAAATAACACCATTGGACTATCGGCTGTACATTAAGGTGGGATCTTCTACATAGAAGTGATAATCACTGTGGTTTAATACTGGAGTCAGATATGCTTCAGCTGGCTGCTAAATGGTGGCACCTAGCTTTACTTCTACTTGGCAGACTTTTCAGTACTGGTTAATTTTGGAGCCAGCTTTTCTATTGTTAATCTATTATTTCTATTGTTAAGACATCCGCCAGTTTCAACAAGAACTTTCTCTTCGTTCTCCTCCAGGTTTTCTGTCTGCAACTAGCACAGGTTTATTTTTCTCTCTTTCTATACGTGGCCTTTCTTTTTTTTAACACTTTGACTCATGGGAGCAACGAAACACAGGTTCTCTCCTTTCACAGTAATCCCATTTGAGAAGCAATAACACTAAAACCCTGCTATTGTCCTCACTCTGTACCTTCCTCTTTCAGTAAAACACTCCCGCTCCCTGATTCCCTCTTCATCAGTCCCACTGACTGAATTGCAGCAGCAATAAAGCAGCCTCCCGGTTCGTTCTCTCCTTCTTCTCTGACAAATGCTGCCTCCACCCATCTCTCACTGCAGCTTTGTGTTTTCTACCTTAACTGTAGAAGAAACAAAAATAGCCTCTTTTATTGCCTGTGTGATTAAGTACAAAAGAGGGAAGTCCTTTATTTTCTTTTATCTTTAATCATCTCTTTTCCTGTCAACAACAGTACTGAAAGGTACAAGTAGCTGTTCTTTTGTGTCAATGGAAAATATTTAAAGCACGAAATGAGAAAACGGCCCTCCTCCTCTCTTGTTTTCGTTTTCCATCTGTCTTGGTCTCATCAACTGTCTAGTTATTAAAGTCGTAACAGCTATTATTTTAGTCGTTTTCTTCTCCCTGTCTGCTGAAAAATGTGTATAATCACCAGAAAATACTCCTCTTTTTCTGCTTTCCCACTGAGCTTTGAGAACAATGACATCTCTCCAGCATGTTTCTGCCTCCCTGTCATTCCCTCTATCATTTCTGCATCACCCTCCCACCTGGGTAGAACCCCAACAGTTCCCACTTTGCAGATGAAATGTACCCAGAGCAAATTTAAAATAAAGTTAGCCTTTTAGTTTGATGCTAACATAATGGAACTTCCCAAAGGTTGGTTATTAAACATTTAGCATCATGATGATTCCGAAACATCAACTCTTCATGAGTTAATAAAAACTGAAACTTTTAGCTTTATGACAAATTATTTTTCGGATTCTCCTGAAGTCCACATTTTAAAAACCACCTAAACCTCAGCATCGAATAAGCACTGTACAAGTTTTTAAAATGCGGACTTCAGGAAATCCGTCCTAAAATGGTGGACACCGCTACAATCTTGTTTGTCCTTCCGCACCTGTCCACCATGCATTGCAGACACAGCATCTCCTCATTACAACATACAACATAAGTAAATTCTAAAGGTTTAATCACTTGTCTAAGGGAGCCACGAAGCTAGCTGCTACCATTTTGCCATATATGTGATCTGTGTTTTTGTGTGTCCTAATAATCACGGTGAATATGGTTCAGATGTAGAGGAATCCCAGACAAATTTAGCACCGATGCAGAAGCAACAAGCTGCGTCTCCGGGCTGCAGGCCCTCTTCACTCCGCTCTCTGCTCCCTGTTCTTTCTCTCTGCACTTCCTGTCTCCACCTCCCCCATCTTTCACTCCCATTTCATCTATTTCAGTGCCTGTTCCTGGGGCGCGTTTACAGCCCCGCAGACGGTATAATCTAGTCGCTTTCACTGTTTCTCTGTCTTAATGTCTAATTTTATGAGAGTCACCCTAAGCAAATGAGATCATTGTTCAAAAAGACCACAGGACTGTTTATCAGCCTTGCTGACATTTCACAGTCCGAGCCACACGGTGGGAAACAAGCTGGATTTCTTTATGGTACATATGTGGTTCCTGAAGCAACAGGGTTTCCTGCTGTGATAGATTCTGGATTCCAGGTTTTATTCAGCTCTGAATCTCATTTATGCAGACTGTTGCAACACAATAATTCTGTTCAACACCACTGTTAAAGGGCAACTAGTGAATTAAATATGTCCTCCAACCTAAACAACAACATTGTTGGCTTGTCTCTGGTGTCACACTTCCTATCTGCCTCAGACCTGCTTTTCACCTCCTGTCCACTAGATGCCGTCAGACTTTCTTTCCCATGCAGTCACCTGATTCACCACAGCCAATTACACACCTGTTCCCCATTTCCTCATTGGTCCTCTGTATTTAAACCTGCCAGTCCCACCTTCTCCCTTTCAGACTGTGGGATCATTCTCCATGCTGTGGACTTTGTTCTTCCCATAATGTTACCTGAGTTATTCCTGTTACCAGTCACCTGTACCTGCCTCACAAAACCCTGAAGGGCTACAACCCAAAGGAGCATACCAGAGGTAGGTGTACCAGACCTTTGTTGTTACAGTAAGGTTGTGTCACGGTTTGGTTAGAGTTAGGCCCAAAGAACTATTTGGTTAGGTTTAGGAAAAGATTGTTTGGCTTAAAATAAGTACTTCATAAAGGGTAGAGGACCTTTGTTGTCATGGTTACAAAACAAAACATGGTTATGGTTGTGGAATAAATAATAATATGTATGCAATATATTAAAAATGGAGTCCAGGCTACAGTGGGTTCCTGGCAGCTGAGTGTGCTGTTACCCTGCCATTGCAGTTAGCTGTCATCAAGCTGATGGTGGTTACCAGTGAAATCAGTCCTCTGCATGGTTTGTTTGCAATGTTTGTCTTTTTGTTGGACATATTACACGTTAAGATTGAATATTTTCACAGCGTAAACTGTTGTATACACTGCGAATTGTTGCATTTAAAATTTCGAGAGAGTAAAAACTAAACACTTGTGGTTTAATGGTTATGAAATGTGACATTCATGAAGTAAATTCTCTTGACATTTTGCATCTTGTCAGCCCGTGGCTGAAAATGTGTTCTCTCCTGGTTTCGTCCCTTTGGTCTGGTTCCCGTCCCAACACTTGTCACTCACGTTGATAAGCTGTCAGCCGGCCTCACACTGAGGTTACTGGCATCTGTAAAGCCTCCACAGATATTCAGGAAGCGGCTGATCTGCAGTAAATAAGAATGGTGGTGATGTTTACTGTGATTATTAATGTTATACTTTGTTCCTCTTCTTTTTTGATTTATACTGTGTGCTTGTTTGAGCTACTTGTGCCATCTTGATAACCTCCATCCCATCATTCCTACCATCACTGTAAAGGTGGAGTTTCTGTAAGAATTTATCATTTTTCTTTGATATTATAATGTAAAACTTTCCTTTATAGATCTGCTTGGTAAATGGTAAATATTCATCTGACAAACATTTATGCTGCATATTGGTGGAATTTGCTTATGTCTAGTTTTTGCTGCATTGGATCTTCCATAGTTTTGTTTCAAACTGATGAGAGCAACAGATAAAACACACTCCATGCTTTAAATTTTCATTTTCTGTTATACTTGCAGACACAGTTCTATCTAATTTCCATAAACCAAACCTATTAAAGCAAGTGACTCACTGAGGCACATTTCCTTTCTAATTAAGAATGTTTGTCAGTTTTTCTAGGAAACTCTGATGAATGTTGGTGTCCGTTTATGAGCTTGATGTCTGGACTTTCTTTCATATATAATTTACTTTGTTTTGGTTTTTTTTCTCAAAAACTAATCTTTGACGAGTGGATACTTCATTACTGTAGCAACTGACATTTTAACCATTTCTTTAAAATTTGTACCAAATTACAAAAAAGCCTTTCTTGGAAATATCCTCATATTTTACAGCTATATGCAGCTGTCTTTTTCAGAAATGATGAGGAAAGTGTCCAGGAAATTAACTGGAAAATATTTAACCAAGTGCCTACATTTCTTGAATGAGTAGCTTGTTTGTTGTCTGTGGAGGACAAATGTGCTCAGTAAATTTAATAGCGATCTAGCAGGTAGATAATTAATGTTAATGTAATGTTGGCCAGGTGGTTGCACTAGAGGAAAGGTCAGGGGTTCGCCAAGAAGGAAATCCGAATTCATCTTCTGCAGACCATGAATATCTGCAGCAAAAGTCCAGTCAATAGTTTTGGACTCAGAAGGTTATAGACCAAAGTGTTAGCTGCACAGGAAAGGTCAGATTGTCACTGAAGTCGTGCATTACCCTCTAGGCACTCGGCAAACTGACTGACCTGCCATGATCTCAGTCCTGTGGCACTAAAGCTACTGAAAAGATGATGAAACAGCGACATCTTGTCTTACATAAGAAATTTTCAAGATGTTCTCTGATCCCCAGTAGTGAGGATCCATGACCTCTGTGAGTGACCAGTAGGAGTCTGGACAGCCTTTCCCTGTTCTTGTTGCAGTGTCAGTAGAGCCCATTGAGCCTGATGAGTCCAGAGACTGATGAGGTCTCCCTTGTCTGAGTGGCCCTGTGGCTGACACAGCCAAACACTTCCTCAGCTGGAGTAATGGAGTGGAAACAGATCAGACAGGCTGTGTTGTTCTGCCAACCACGATCCATTTAACACGAAACATTCAGCCTTAGGATGTGATTCTTTCTCTACAAGAGAAGATAGCTTGTTATTGGTTGAGGCAATTCTTGTTTTGGGGTCTAAGATTTGAAAGAAATATAAAGCATTATGTTTATCTCCTTCACAATACAGTATGTGAGCATACTGTTGAGGGGTAATTACAACAACTGCATGCAATCGATATATTCTCCGTGTTTTGCATATCGTATATATCATATATTTAACGGATTGATCTGTGCAGAAACTGCATTGAGAATGGACGTCTGGGAACCACACCTGTTTCTGACACAGCGTCACTCTACTGTGACTTTGAGGATTTTTGTTAAGAGCAGCAAACTAAATAAATAAATAAATAAAATTAACGTGCTAATGTGAAATTTAAGTGCCACCCAGCAGGTCTGAATTCAGATCGACTGAGTGAAACTGTGCTGCAACCAAACCCTGTCACTCTCCAGCAGCAGCAGCAGCAGCAGCTGACAAAATGCTAAGTCTTTTAGTACGATTGGTCGTAAAATGTAATGTGAAAATACTTCACCACAAGTAAATGTCAGGCATTAAAGAAACCCAGCATAAGCATTATCAGCAAATGCACTCAAGTACTTCAGACTACTCAAAATGTTGAACAGTCCTTTTCATTGTTTTTTTTTTTCCAGATACAACATAAAAGCTGTGTTTAAATGTTGAATCTTGTTGAGTTAGAGCTATTTTTATTTACCTGTTTATACCTGTGTGTGTATGTATGTATGTATTATGTGAGATGAGCATATGTTTTATAGGTAAAATCACAATCTGCAAACTAATTCATACCTGTAACTATCAAACAAATGAAATGAAGTATGTGAAGTACTTTTTTGCCTCTGAAATGTAGTAAAGCAAAAAGTATAAAGCAGCATAAAATGGAAATACTCCACGAAAGTATTACTTGAGTAAATGTACTTTCTTTCCACTACAGCTTTCTAGAGAGGAACTATAGGCAGGGCAGAGCAGAGCATTTGTAGTAGGAGAGGATTCATCTGCAGAATTGGTTCTCATCAAAGTGACCAGTCACAGCTCACATTACCTCTGCCAGCCTCTCCCTGTATCTGTTGCTAGCGTGGTAGAGCCTGTTGATTCCAGCAGAGTGACAGCTGAAGTGATGAAGTGGCTTCGCTGTGAGCGGCCCTGTGGCTGACTGAGACAAACGGCTCTTCCACCAGTGAAATGAGGCAGAAGCAGGTGGAACAGATTCTTTCCTGCAGCTTGACCCGACTTTGTTTTACCGCCATGTTGTTCATCTCAGAAAGGCATTGATTCAGATTTATCTTGCATGCTCACTGTTCTTTGTTCCTGAGACCAAGCTGCTGTTGCTTAGTTGCCAGTTTATTAGGTACACCCAGCCTGAATTATTGCAGTTCTGCAATAAATCCCTCCCTCATGAATGTTATAATGTTCAGCTTTTGTTTGAACTGTTTTAGAGAGGTGCTGATTCAACTTTATGATCACCTTAGAGGCTGTAGTTTGTGCTGCTGTATATCCAGAGGTGCTTTGGTTGTCTGGACAGGGCTCGCTGCTCAGTCTCTCATAAACTGGCAACTCAGAGTAAGTAAGTATTTAAGCACTGTAAATTCAGACTATTCAACTATCTGTTAATGTTTTGTACTTCTGATTCCACCAGGAGACAGGGCTCCTCTTGTGAGTCACCTAACATTGACATAAAAGCAGGACTTTTAAATCCACACTTGAAATAATTCCTCTTCATTGCTCTATTCACCTAAGTTATGCTTAATATCATAGATATCAGTACCTAATACTGTAATATACACATTTAATAGTGGAAGCTTCTAAATCAAATAATAATAATGACCTCAGCCTAGACAGAAAAGCTCCACAAAGAGTCACTGGTGTATGAGTCTGTGGTAAAACAGAAAATTCAAGGCTGCAGTATTTGAGTTTTTACACAATGGACACCTGAATGCCTTCTCATTATGATCACTTTATTTAACAGGCTTCATGAAAGAGACCCAGAGCATTATACTAACATCCAGCATGGAAAAGATTTAAAGCAGCAGGTCTGGGTCTGAATGGTTTTGTGTCTCTCTCTCTCTGTCAATTTGCTATTCACCTCAATTTAAATTCCACGTGTTCGGTCCGTCCCTGCGGGCGTCACTTCACACTGCCGTAACTCAAGAGTATTAAGAAGCAGGAATTCATTTATCCCCGCTGCAATTAGTTTACTTAATTTGCCCATGAAATGATGCAGCGTCCAGCGCCTACAGAGGCACTTTGTGTCGAGCACTGAAGAGTGGCCTATAATTGCCGAATGAATATGAATCAGAGTCTGATTATGCTTTGTATATGATCTGTGTGAATGGTAAATGGTTTGCATTACTCATGGTGGACATACTGGACATAGATAGATATTGGGAAGCAGGGGAGGGTTGTTATTGGCTGTTGTTGCCTCATCATTTCAAGGCAACAAACTGTTTTAGTTGCCAGCAGACTATTGTTTTTCATGAAATAATGATGTTTGCGTTTTCTTTCTTTCGTTTTACTGTGGAATCCACCACCACTATCGTTGGTTGATTATGACTTTATGATTGTGTTTTTGTTTTTTTTTTGTTTTTGTTTTTTTGATATCTTCACTCGTTAAGTTTGTAAAGCCTAAATTAGCTCCAGTGGCTGCTGCAATACTTTTCATGTCATTGGTGTTTATTGAACTGTTTTCTCAATTTTGCAAACTTGAAAAGAAAAATAAATTTAAAGTTTGGCTTCATCAGGTCTGTATAGTTTGATAAGATTTGATTGACAGCCCTGTAAACAACCCCTTTTGCTATTACTAAATTCTGATTTGTATGATAATAGTTAATACACAACATAATTTTTTATAAACTGAGCTCAGACCACTTCAAATCTGACAGACCAGACAATTTTGAAATAATTAGAGCTGATCTAAATTAAAAAAAAATTTGAATAAAATTGTGTGTTCTTGTAGGACCACGTCAAACTTGTAAGACACTGATGTAGAAATAGGTTGTAAGGGCGTTTTAGTATAGCTATAGGTATTCTTATACAATAAAGAAAATGTTTTATCTCAGAACATAGACAGAAATTCATCAGCTCTCCAGGTTTTCAGGTCTCTTTTATGATGGTGGTCTACGGGGGAAATGTTTTGGGGCCACGGCAGACTTCTCGGTTGACAACATCCATACTTAGGCGTTTTCATCTCCAGAGAGTTTCTGTAATTATCCCACATGACTGACAAACACATGAAAACAGAAGCAGCAGGTTCTCGCAGCGTCTTTGACTTTGCAGTCTGATTTTCATGTCTTGCTGTTAAACCATCTGTCTGCACGCTGCCTGAGACAGTCGACTCAGGTTAGTTAAAAACAAACTACCTCACCCCTGTATTCCTCCTCTCTGTCCTCTCTACCTTGCTCTTTCTTTATGACTTCTCTCTTTCTGCCTCTCTCGTCCTCCTCTGTCCTGCTCCCTGACCTCCAGATTTCACTGAGTAAGCCATCAAAGTCACTTGTAAACGCATGTGAACACAAACAAGCCTACCTGCCCCATTCTTGCTCTACCGCCCTCTAAAGCTGAATGTTAGTGCCCCCTATGGCCAGTCACAGGAACACACTTGCAGGCTCTACATGCCCTTCTCCTCTTCTTCCTCCAAGCCATTTCTACTCAGGAGTGTCTGTGTTTTTTCTTGTTGTTGTTATTTTAACTTTGCTGCAGCCAGAATATTGTTGCATGAGCCCTTTAATAACATCCACACGTGAAAAATTCCTTTTAGAGTTTGTTCGCTGTAAAATTTTCCTGGAAAGAAACACTGATTTTACTTGAGCTGTGTGAAGTGCTCAGTGTGCCGATTTCGAAAAGTGCTGTACAAATAAAGATTATGATCAGTACGTTCTTACAGCATAAAATTGGAAGAATGAAAGAAGAGGAGAGGGTTAACACGTGTGCTAAATCCATTTCACCGTTTACATGAAGAAGCAAATGTCATCAATATTAAGTCTGTCTGTTTTCCAGAAAACAAACAAAAAATACGATCCTGAAATGAAAATGTAAAAGCCTCACAGAGTCCAACCGATTTCAGAACCATTCTGTAATCCAAACCCTGAATCCTGCAAAAACCAACATATTTGTCAAAATATATGCAGAACAAGACTGGAGCTGAATATAATGCCTGTTCATGGTCTGAGCCGCTGCTAAAACATCTAAAATAAAAAAATTTTATTTGGCTTTATAAAATGATTTATGATACATGAAACTCCTCAAGGGCACAAAAACAAATATCAGTGGCAAAGAAATGGATATTGGACCCATTTTTACAGTTTTGCTTCAACTTTTGTGTAACCTGGGAGCCTGCGTGAATCTTTAATGTAATCTAAATTAATCGAGCAAGACAGTGCAAGCGTGCTATTGAACACCTTCCTCTGCTCCTGCTCTGAACAAGAGTTTCATCTAAAATGTAATAAATTAGAGGATAAAGGGAACATGCTCACTGCAAAACCAAGGGCCAAGGCAAGAGTGCCAATCAGGTGACAGTGTGTTTTCAAGACAAAAAAAGGCCGAGCAGGCAGCATCACTGACCGACAACACGTGTGCGCATTTTTTGTTGAAAAGGTAGAAAAGCAAATTACAATGAGGACAAAATGAAAAAATGTTCTGAAATATCAGTAACTAAAAGGACATGTTTGTGTAAGATTCATAATTTTGTGTTTGTGGCTCCTTTTCATGTGTCGTATGTTGGTCAAGCATATTCCAGGCAGTAGGAGCTCTGTGGACACATACAATATGGGACTGAAACCTCTTTGCATATGTCAAAATTTAGGATATGTAGCCAGTAACTTCTCCAACAACAACTGTTGTCTGTGCTCTCTACATCAGCACACAGAACTGTTTCCTGATCTGATGCCCCTATCCGCAGGATAGTGTCATTTGCCTGTGATTTTACCGTGTGCAGTTTACTGTGCCCAGTAAATGTACCAAGCTGTAGTTAATTAGCCTTAATTATGTGAGCTGATGAAAGTCTTTCCTGTTTCATATGCAAAAAGATTCTTTTGTGGAGCCAGATTCACGGACGGTGAATGCTTTGTCTTTGCCACTCAGAGAGAGTGACCAGGGCCACTTCTACAAATGCTGACGTCATGTGTATATACCCTCTACGGAGGATCATAAATCCATTATTCATATTCAGGGTGACAACATGAGAGATTCTCATGGGAAAAGTTGGGAGATTGGAGCACAGGTCAGCAGAGGTAGAAGATGTGTGTTTAATGAGTCCTCTGTGGTCTCCAGGTTCCTTCAGCTCTTTGGAGCCTTTCGACAGCACCAATAAATAACCGACACTACAAAGTGCAAAAACAAGTCCCCCCGGCTTTTCTGTTACCTCTGTGCCTTTATCTTCTTCATCTGGGTACTTTTCTGAGCGAACATGTTCTTTTCCAGCCATTTATGTCGTTATTATACAGAAATACATTTTAGAGCAGCTCAGTACAGCGGCAGTATTCTCCACTGCAGCTGTTGGGAATTAACTGATGTGTTTGAGGTTAGCTGTGTTTGTCAAATAAGCAGAATGTCGCTCATTCACTTTCCTGCCTCTCATTTCACTCACAGATCAGAAGAGTTCAGTGAGTCAGGAAGGTAAAATACACGGCGCAGTGCCTTTCCAGTAATTGGCTCTCCAACTGAACAGTTCAGAATAGTTCAAGCTTTTACTAAACATGTGGAATCTGCTGCTTTTCAGTTTTCTCAGAAAACAGTGGACATGTTGTATACTCTATTATCTCTTGGTTACTTTGATACTGAAGAAAACCTGAAAATGAGGTGATTCTCAGGCTTCATGCTTCATGTTGGTGTTTTAGAGTTTGACGTGAGTTATGACTCAATGACGAAGGATGATGTTTGACTCAAATTCACCGTCCACAGCATCTTTACCTCACCTGAAACTCTCCATTTTTGGCTATGTCCTGTGCAATGTCCATGTCTATTATGGGCCTAGAATATCAATTCAATTTCAATTTCAATTTCAATTTCAATTTATTTATTAATATATCACCGAATCATAACAGAAGTCATCTCAAGACACTTTCCATGTAGAGCAGGTCAAGACTATAAATTAAATATATTATATTTAATGATGGTTAAAATGCCTTTGGAACAATGAGTTAAATCAATGAAAAGCATAGTGAATATTTCATTCTCCTCCACCTTCCCCTGTAGAGGAGAAAAAACAGTTTGGATTCTCTGTTAATTGTTCAGTAATCTGCAGGCGGGCATCAGTAATGTTTTCATGATTACCTGTGACTACTATTTACGTCAAAACCAGCTGGACATGTGTCCTGAAGAGCTGCACCTGCAGAGTGTTAGTGCTTGTTAAACAAGGCAAATGCTTGGAAGGCAGATTCCAGGCAGTTTGCTGTTGGAACATGTGAGGAAAAAAAAAAAAACAGGTTACATAGTTCAGCTACACAAAGTGTACTTTAATTCGTATACTATACTGAAAGCAACTAAAACATTTAATGGATAAATCTCCAACATACAGGATTTTGCACGAAACACCTCGCTCTTATTATTTAGCCTCCTTTCACTTTCTTATATATCAGATAAAACTTTTGCCCTCACGCTGACACCACGGGTGTTACCATGGTCACCAAATAATATTTCCCGCCGCCTTGACATTTGCCAAATTGCACAGATGGATAACTTAAATGTAGTAATAGTTTAGCTTTTCAATCCCCACTAAAAGCCCATATGTACTTACAGTCCTGTGTTTAGTCTGCACCAGAGTTCACTCAGAGTCAGACCTAAATCTCACATGACGACTGACAACCACTCAATAATTTCTGCAAGTGGTGCTTTTATTTATTTATTTATTACTTTTTTATTTATTTATTTTAATCAAAATCAACTGGCAGAGACTTGAAACTTGCTCAGCTAAAAGAATCCATCATTATGAAACAAACGTCCACCCTGGTTTTAGTTTTAATAGCGTTAAAATGGACTGACGCTAACGTTAATAGTTAGTTATCTGGGTTAAACATGCAAAACTGCTACTATGGTCCTTTAAGTCCACACCAGATCTCAAGCAGCTTTTTCAGCAGCCTATATGAACAAAATCAAAGAGGCAACTGCACAAGTGTTTATGAACCGAACACAGCAGGGCCCAGTTTCCCAAAAACAATCAGTCCTAGCGTATTTTCTTAGAGCGTTTCTACAAACACTCTTAAATTCTACAAGTGTTTCCCAAAGCAGCACTTCAGTGCGAGTGCACGCGCACATTGTTGAGAGCTTTTTAATGTCGACTGTCAGAGAAGCTGAAGATGAGGCTGAACACACTTTGCTTATTCAGCTGTGTATATGCTCTATATGTTAAAGATACATCAATCATGAAGAGTAAGTGTTGTAAAGGACACAAAGGTTTTACAGTTGGAACTGTTACGTGAAAAAACATCTATAGCTTTCAGCTTTCTACCCTTAAATAACTCCTGTTACTGGGTGGAAGTTTAAGAACATAAACTTTGATTTCACTGACGCAGACATAAAGACAGATAAATATAAATCATGTAGATTTTGGTTCCTCCTGCAGGTTCTGGAACTTTTTAAGATCTTAGTCTCCTACAAGGGACTTCAGTTAATCAGTCTGCTGCCAGCAGAGACACCCGCGGAGTCCTGAGATTACCACTTGACCAGGCATCAAACTGACACGGTTACAGCCAGAAAATCCTTCCTTTAAGACTCACACACACACTCACACTCACACACACACACACACACTAGTTCATTACCAGCAATTTGCCTGATGAGATCAGGTCAGGTCACAAAAACACCGTGTGACTTAGAGAAGGAGAAGTCCTCTTTAAATCACTGTGACCGTGTTTAAAACAATGCCGACCTTTTCATTTCATTCTGGTTTGGTTGTGTTTCTCTGTCCTGTGACGAAGTGGTGAGTTAAACCAATGTGATGTTGACTCGTTTTGAGAACCTTTGGTAGAATTTTGGAGAGAAATGCTTCAGTGATCGGTTTGTTTTAGTGGTCATTGGACAAAATATGAGACAACTTTGTGTGTGTGTGCGTGTGTGTGTTTGTGTGTGGCTGCCATGACAACCAAACTTTTGGTGGCAGGCCTTCAGAATCTGAAATTTTTTTTTACAGGTGGTGGTTTAACAGTAATGTTCAGTGATTTCAAATTTCACATTTCTTCAGTTTGTAACTATCATATGAAAACTCCTCATGTGACCATCATAAATACTTTGTGTATGTGATGCGGCAACATCTGGCACAGTTTCTGCCTTTGGCATTATGGGAAAAGTAGGAAATAACTAACTGTAGTGACAGGTTTTGTATTTAAACGGGAAATCAAACCTTTTAAGAGCCTCAGAAAACATGAATAACTTTTAGGGGTTGGATTTAGATGTTGGTCTGTTCTTGTATCAAAAGGCTTGTTGCTCAGTGAGTGAGCAGGTTACAGTCCTGAGATCTGAGCTTCATTTGGATCACAGATTGTGCTTTTATCTTTTTATCTGCCTTACTAGTGAATTTCAGTGTCAGGGAGATAAAAAAGGTCATCACTACTATCAATCATTACTAGTTGTAATAATGTATGCTAACTATGATAAAATACACAAATACCTTTTATTAAATTCCTTCAAAGTCATCACTACATGTATGAGTCTGGACCGCGAGGCAGTTACTCTGTTCTTCTTTGATCTGGTGATATGATGTTAGTTTGTTGGACAGGTATTTCTGATCTTGGGGCTCATTTTATAAATTAAAGGTGTGTTTCCTGTTTCTGTGCGAACTCCTGTCTGTCTCCAGACACAGTCGGCCAGTAGACAGACTGATGCATTGAAGTTTGAATTTTGAGACGTAATTATTCTGGTGATCCAGTGTCCCACAATCCGACGACCAGACTATAAACTACAGCATCATTCTTGTACTGTACATTGTTTACAGTTTGATCACTTTGCTCAAAGTTATTATTTATTATTTATCACACACATCAGAATCCGTCCATACCACTGCCTTATCTGTACATACTGTCACATGCTGTAGATACTGTATATCCTGCACTTGCTGCTTTGGCACTTCTGGTTAGATGCTAAACTGCATTTCGTTAAATCCAATCATGATATTGATGATATTGCAAGGAAAGCTAATGTAACCATATCTTGTTAATGGGAAAGATATTGTGATTACAGTAACTGGCTGTATTACTCTGGTGATGTGTTCATGTTCCTCTTTAGATGTTTAACCCCAGGCGCTGCTTTAAGGGACACACACAACACAGAGCAGAAACACAGTCATATATGTATAAATGGTCACACGTGCTGTATGTATATACACAGTAACACAACATAAGGAAAACACCACATTCACACACACAGAGTGGCTCTCCTTCCAGATCCAAATGCGCAAACAATATGGGTTACTAGCCAGAGATGGAGAGCAGAGAGTAGGGGGGGGGGCTGAGCGAGCCCTCATCGATCTGTCCGAGAGAGAGAGAGAGAGAGAGAGAGAGAGAGAGAGAGAGAGCAGCGCCTGGCTGCATCTTTATCCCAGCAGACCCCTCCTCTCTCTCTCTCTCTCTCTCTCTCTCTCTCTCTCTCTCTCTCTCTCTCTCTCTCTCTCTCTCTCTCTCTCTCTTTCTCTCTCTCTCTGCCTGCCAGCTGATGCTGACTGGTGAAGCGTTTTTCCTCTCCCCTCGTCATCCCGGTGAAACCTGGACGGACTGACGGCGGTTTTGGATTTTGACAAGGGCCACTACTTGGTGATGACGGCGGAAAGAACCTGCGAAATTAAAGAAAACAAACCAAACCCGAGAGGGAAAGCGGTCACAGACCAAGACTGTGCACAGTAACGCGGAGAGGAACACAACAACTTCCAGCGGTTGTGTCCTCGGGGCGGTCTGCGGGGAGCTCTGGAGCTGTTGGCACCTGCAAGGTAGGATGTTGCACAGTCTGCTGCAACAACACAAGTACGTTTGCAACATGGATTTCCGTGGGCAAATACGTGCGTACATATGGATGTGCATCTGTGTCGTGGACCACCACAGCGCGCACTGCGTGAGGAAACGCGCCTCTGTCCGTCTGCAGTCTGTCACTGTGTTTATGTTGAGCTGAGCTGAAAGGTTGCCATAACACGCCGAATAGATACTGATGGCGCGTGGCGCGCCGCGTGCGTGGCGTACTTGTGTTTTGAAGTGTTGCATATGTGCACGTATAGTGCACTTTTGTGTGTTTGCAGTGTGCGTGGTGCCTTTACGTGTGTTTATACTTGCTTCGTCTTGTGGTGTGTTCAAGTGACAGGTTGCAAGCACCTGCTCTAATAGAAGTGACCTCTTCTGTTGCGTGTGTAGCATTAGCCACATTTATTGTTTATGCCTTGTCTTGCAACACTTGGTGCCTCTTCTGTAAGAGTAAGTGTGTCTGTGTGAGTGAGTGACTCTGCCGTTACCACTTAACACTTTGCAGCAGATCCTTATGGAATTGTGTTAGTGCCAAAGCGGTGCCTAAAAGAAATCCATGGCCAGATTTGGGAGGATTCAGCTCCAGATCAGTAGAGTCTCACTGGTTTTCAGAGCTGGAGAACTTGAGAACATCAGAGGACCTGGTTAACAGGTTTGTCTCACAGTAGATGTATAATAGGCTGCGTTTGAGGACAAATGACCTGATGTGACTTAGAAGGTGAAAGAAGAGTGTTTTGTTGTCAGGAAACATTAGCATGCAAGGGATATAAGAGCAAACTGTGTTGAAGATGATGAGGAAGGAACTACTCAAGCACATGTAGAGGAACAATTCCTCTGCTGTCCTCCAAACATCTGCTGTATTATTATCTATTATCTTTAAATCATGAATGCATACATGAGTTAGCGCTTAAAATGTTTCCAAGCATTTTCCATACTTTTGTCACCAAGAAACTTCCAAGATATGGAAGTATACTTTAGTTTTATTCAAAGATAACAGAATTATTACAGGATGATAACAAAACTAATGTTAACTAATCAAGTCACTGATTGATTGAATATATATATATATATATATATATATATATAAATACTTGACCAAATAGTCCCAACTGAAGGTCTACTTACTTTCTTGTTCTGAAGCTTTCAACAGTACCACATGGTCTTCATCAAAGTTGGCTCAGTCATCATCAGCCTGTAGATATTTGGACTTTCCATTATTCTGAACACTTGTAAGACACATTATCCCTGTTGTTTTAGAAGGAGAATGGTTCACTATTCAGTTTCCATTATTGTCGCTCTGCAGATGAGTGCGGCCATGCGGAATGATCTTAGTGCTTATTAAAGATGAAAGCATATTTGTGAATAGCGATGCCAGATATGCGACATTTTCCAGTAATGACTAATGACTTGTAACTAATCCCACATAAAAAGACCATAAACACAATAGCTGGTCAGGCAACAAAAGATATTTGTTGGAAAAAGATCCTTACAGCAGAGCAGCCAACTGATTTTCGTGGAGAGAACAGTGAAGACAGAAGGAATATACGGTGTGTGGTCATACTTCATCAACTGTTCTCCGTCAGGGATCACACGTAGAAACAGATGTAGCCCACAGTTATCTCAGAGTCACTAGAAGGAAAACCTGGCTCAGTTTTTGTGTTTGTTGTCGTGACTCATGGAACAGACCTGTTGCTGACAAGTGCAGCTAGAAAAACACAATGGAAACCCATCATCACCCGTCAGGGAACCCATCATCTCCCCATTAAACTACACTTCAACAAAAGTCCATAAAAAGTTTAGTGCGCTGCTGTAAATCTGTTTCCTTTGTGCATGTCAGCCTGCAGTCACAGACCTTGAAAGGTGAAGTAACCCACTCCCTAATATAAGAGCCGACACTGTCGGATCATCCTGGCACCTTTCACCGCCTACATGTTCTCTTTTTCTCCCGGCGCGTGGAGGAAATATTTACGTGCATTTTACTTGAGCTCGAAACAGTGATTGCCCTCGAGAGCAAACTTTACCGCCCTGGAACATTTTCCACCTTCAAGCTGAAACGTCTCCCACCGCTTCTGTGTTCTACAGAGACAAAAAAGAGAAACCAGGACTGTGCTTTTTATGTGTCTTTAACCATTTGGACAACTGTGCACATGCTGAAAGGTTGAAAATAAGCAGAGACTGCCTTCTTCCTCCACAGTTTACCTGAACGGCATGGACATTTTAACAACTGTTTGTACTGTGGGTTTCCTCTGAGGATGTGCTCTGTGCCTGCTGGTAAATGATTGTTCTACAACTTGCTGATCTCGTGCTTGCTTGCCTACTTTCAATCATTCCATCCTGACGGTTCCTCACCGATTCAGGATATTTACTGTTTAGTTTTCCTGTTGTGGAAGTTGGCAACATTCAGACCAACTTTAGCTGTGCGTGAAGTAATGCAGCCTCATTATTGATTTTACTGTGTTACTTGGAGCAAAAGATAGAATTATTGCATTGATTATTTTCCAGGTTTGAAAAATCCTGTCATAATCATATGAGCTGATGTGCAGAGTTCTGACATGTGATAAGCCTTCGAAATCAAACTGTACCTCTAAAAACTCTGTGAGCTTCACGGTGGAGATTAAAGATCAATGAGAACCAATGCAGCAGAACCATTTTTCAAATTTTACTTTATTTTTTTTTAAATTCATTCTTCTTTGTCAAAACTTGGTGCCTACATTACCCAGAAAGCCGGTCAGCCCCTGTGAGTTCAGTGGGAAACTTGCGTGTGTTATGCTAGCAGCAGCTAATGTCGCCTCGAGCCTCATGCAGAGTTGATAAGCTGGCTACAGCTGGTCTGGTAAGATCATTTATCTCCACGTCCACACGCGTAGATTTGTTTTATGTTAAAATTTGCCATCCTCAGACCCGCCTGACGCAGACAGTAGCTCTGTTTATCAGACTTTGCCTTGTTCTCTTTCACCACGCGGCTGTTTTTGGTCTGAACACCCACAGTGCCATTTTCATTTGGTGTTTCTTCAGTCAAACATTCTCTGTACAGTGAACTGAGCTGAGCCGAATTTAGTTGAAAGGTGAAAGTTTTATAGACGTCTCTGTTGTTTCAGCAGCATTTATGTTATTAGGTTTCAGTGTGAAACATGTCTTAACACAATATTGAAGTACCGTAATACAGGAAGTACAGTTTACACCTGTAGTGTAACTGTAGGTATAACCTGTCTAAATAGATTTCATTTATCGCTTACTGTAGACAATGCACCTTGTACCATTGCAGGACTCAGCAGAAAAACCCCAAAACTACAGAATAAATAGTGTGAATTGTTGAGCATAGCAGCTGATAGAAACACCACATGGCACGCATGAATCAGAAAAGACAAATTCATTCATTACAGAACGATAAATGCCATCTGAGGCTGGAAACTGTAATGAAACGCTGCGATCACTCAGGAGTTGCTGCAGCTCAGCTGATTGTCATCCTGTTGCATGTGTTCACGTTACTATAGTTAACAGAAACATCCACTGACTTTTCAGCAGATTTTAAGATCCGACAACATTTAGGTGGAAATTACTTTAGGGATCATCGCAGCATCTGAAATGTATAAACTGTTGCTACGGGCACATTGTGCTGTTAAATGCAGTCAAGTAATAAAAACATCAGTTTCATTAGTGTTTTTTTGTCTTCTCACACGTTGTGCAAGTGGTACAGCGGCCCACCCAGAGGGGCACTGCAGCCTTACATGGACACACACTTGAGGCTCTAAGTTTAACTGCTTATTCATCAAAGCTCAGGCAGCCAAAACACACAAAGCAACACACACACACACACACGCTCTGCCGCTGCAATGGAGACTGAACCTGGAAAACAAATCGCAGTGTCAGAATGGAGGGTTTGGATGTCAGGAGAGAGGGAAAGAGATGTAAACAGAGGGGGAAGGAGAGGTGAGGAGAACAGGATGGAAGAAAGAGAGCGATATTGGAGCATATATAACCCATGTGCGTTGAGCCTGGCACTAACCCTGGGGGACACTGAGCAGCGCAGCAGAGTTACTTTGCTGTTTCTGATTTGATGAATATTCATGATCAGACAGGCAGAAGGAGGGAGCCTGCTTCATGGCAGCATTTCGACGTGTTGCTACTGCAGCTCGCATGAAGGGGTGCTGCAGAGACAGAGTGCTTTGTCTATGGATCCAACCCTTTACGTACAGCTTCCTCTGTGGCACAGACCTCCACTGTTGTCCAAAAAATGTTAAGATCATATTAATAAGCCACACTGTTGCCCTGGGTGGTGTATTCTTTTGTTATGATGAATATTGGCTACTGTGGTGAGTCAATCCCACTTATATAAGCCTCCATCCATCCATTTTAGCAGCTTAGATGTAAACAGCACTGGCTGTCATGGCCTTGTGAAGTCAGCAGAACCACATCATCTGCAAAGAGAACAAAGCAGTGAACTGGCCTGGTGCCGTGGATACAGGCTGGCCAAATGTGTTAGCATTTGTGTTAGCCTGGTTCCAGACCTCTGAACTGTCCCACACATCTTCAGATAGATCTGGTGTTGTGCTGTTTGCCCCAAGTCAGAGGAACAATCGACCAATCAGAACTTTGTAGGTGGGATTAAGAATGGGGACGTCGTCAGTCTATCTCACTACATTCGTTCCAAATTCCAGCCAGATTTATGCAGCTTGTACAAATTGTTGCTAGGTCAACTTACAGGTGTTTTAAGCAACTGTTACAGCTGTTTCTGTGTCAGCTAACAACAACAATGGATAAAGTGATGTCCGGCTGAAGGAATGAAGGAAAACGAAAGTGTAGTTCTGATCTGATATTAATTCTAAAAATGTGTATTAATACACAGCTGAAAGTAGTCCCCAAACCTCCTGCTTGAGAGCTGTTAGCTGAAAACCACAGTGGGAAACTGAGCTTTGTAGACTCTGTTTGCTCTGTAGTTTGTTGGTGGTTGCCATGTAAAACGACCACTGACTCCTGTTCTTTCTCTTTTCACTGCATTAACAACCATAAATATTGATGTCACCCCCCTCATTCTTTCCCTTAGTCTCTCTCTCACACATCTTGGCGGTAATATATTCCTCACGTGGCAGTGCATTAATTTTATACTGCCGATTTTTCTTCTCCTTTTTTGCTGCTGCTCCTTTCACTTTCCTCAACCTCTTTTTGTCCTCCCCATCTTCTCATCCTTTTCTCTCCTTTTTCCCTTTTTCTCCTCTTTGCATTTTTTTCCTAATCTTCTACCCTGAATAAAACTTCTTCCTTCCTTCCTCACTCTCTTTCTGCCGCCTTCCCTCCCTCCTCCAGTTTATTTCTTTACCTCTCACCCTTTTCTTTCCTTTATTCTCCCAATCCTTCCTCTCTTTTTCCCATTTCTCATTCCAGCTTTATTTATCCAACCTACTGCTGCTTAAAACAACCTTTGTTTACACTGAGTAGCAAAGCAGGAAATCGATTGAAATGGACTGCCATAGAAAGTCTTGTGATGAAATTTCAACATTTTGACTCCCTTCCATCCAACCACACGTCTTCCTTCTTTCAGGTGGCTGTAAACCTCCCAGCCTGCGCTCCTGTTCAGAGATGGAGTTCCCAGACGACTTCCTGCTGGCTGAACTGGGCCACCTGCAGCTCTACAACAGCTCACTGTTCCAGAACAACTTAACAGGTGGCTATAACGAGACCGACGCCTTACTGCCGACGGGGGTGAAGGTCACCATCGTGGTCGTCTACATGATCGTCTGCGTCATTGGCCTGGTGGGAAACTTCCTGGTCATGTACGTCATCATAAGGTAAGACAAACAAAAGGTTAAAAAAAAAGGATTTATGTGAAATTTTGTAGTGTTAACACTTACAAACAGGAAACAGCAGTTCCAGTTCAGCAGCACATTTTCAGCCTCTAAATCAAAGGGTTTACAGTCAGGAATGATGATTTGACCACTGTTGCCATAGCAATCCAAACTGACAGGATGACAGGATGAAATACTTTAAATAATACATTTATAGAGAACCCAGTATAAACTTATAAAAAGATCTTTTCACAGTTTTTTGTTAGAGGTTGAGAGGTTTCGGTTTTGTTAGAGTCACAGCTCAGAGTCACTGCAGCTGCACTGTCTCCCTGCATCTGTCAGAGGTTCAGTCGTCGTCACTGCAGCTGCCGATACTGGTGCTGAATTATTAGTCCATAAATCAATTCACCGATTAAAAGAAAATTTCTCAGTGTCAGTCTTGATAGTGGTTTAGGTGATTTATCATTCAGCTTTTCTGTGTGAATGTCTTTGTGCTCTGGGAGCCCCTGATTGTCTTTATTTTTTGACATTTTTAGAGCAGCACTTCCCGCGGGGTCGCAACACAAATATCAGGCCAAGCTGGTCACAGGACAGGGAAGCTGAAAAAACATTTCTTCTAAACAAATTTTGATTTCCCATCTTTGACTTTTTCTTGGGGATTATTGAATATTTTTTTACCTCATCAGGTATTTGGATAAGATAAGATAAGATAAGATAAACCTTTAATAGTCCCACAATGGGGAAATTGCACAGTAAAAACAATCAAAGAATAAATTGTTATCCAGCACTTCAGCACACGCAACCTACGATCAGATGCTGCAGCTCGTCTTAGCTTTTCTCCAGAGGTGAAAAACCAAAAAGGTTTCTTAGGCTAACAAACATGAAATCAGGTTATCAATCATTATGATAATCAGTAGCTGAAACATGGGAGGCCATCAGGCTCCGTCAAACAAATTTCGCCAAATATCGACCACTCAAGGTGATCTTTCAAAGCACACAAGCCACCCTCAGCACGCGTCTTCATGCGTCCACGCGTGTGTGTACACATGTCTCATTGTGTAGATTTTTCTGTGGGAAGCCTGGCAGGCAACTGTCTTTTCATGTATGGTTCATGTGTGGTTCACTGTGTGTGTTACTGTGTGTGTGTCTGTGTGTGCGCACAGTATTCTCCCCTGGATTTGATGGAAACGAGCGTAGGTGGACACGTGGGTGTTGTGAGTTTGTTGGCCTGGTGGGCAGCTGCTGTCTGCTCATGTATATCATGTTGAACCAGGAGACTGTGTTTGTGTTTGTGTGTGTGTGTGTGTGACTTTGTTATTGTTGGGGTACTTTGCTGTACTTTTGCTCTGTATTACAGCTCAGTATTTGTTTGCTCAGGACAGACGTCACCCTGCATCAAGCAGGCCGTGTAACACATGACTGACAGCTCTGTCTTTGGTTCTGATTTTCAGACTGAGAAAACATGGTGAGAAATGTTGTCGAATGACTGTCCACTAAAATAAGTTTCTGAGTAGCCACAGTAAAAGAATTCTGCTTCATTATATACAGATGAAAAGCTCCAACAGACGAACACCATTCTTCCAGAGGACATTTCCTCATTTGGTGTTTTGGTGATGGTGGTGGAGAGCACTGTTTATCACTTTGCTCAAAATCTCCCGTAGGTGTTCAGATGGTTTGAGATCTGGTGACTGTGAAGGCCATATTTCTGATTCACATCAGTCTCAAAGCATCCAGTGACGCCTCGTGCTCTCATGTGGAAGTATCTGCAGTCGTAATGTTACTTCACTCCTTCATTCAGATGTTTACTTTAAATCCTCACCCATCCAAATCTATAATGCCTGATTTAGAAAGTTGCTCTGGAGCTCTGGGAGTTTTGAAAGGTGAAAGTTTTATGCCTAAAAAATGAATTTGTGAGACTTGTAGTGCAAAGTTTTCTAAGATACTCTGTTTTTCTTAGACAGTTCATTGGATTTTAATTGACCCACTGTGGGTTCAACCCCAGCTGCACATTTTCTTTTAAATTACTTTTTCTGAGATCAACTATACATCTATATTTCTCCCAGCGTCCCATATGGTACAGCAGATTGAACAGCCAACAAGTAGCAGCGAGATATTAATCCTGTTCTTTGGCTTCTTCCCTCATGATATGAAGTTTTATTAAAAACATTGCAACAAATCGCTCGGCTGCTGATTTGACTCAGTTAAGTTTCTACTGAAATGGAAGGAGCGGGAATTCACAGAGACAGTTTCATTCCAGACAGGTTTTATCGTGGTAACTATTCATAGTCCTGTGTGAACACATGTGGCTCCACAGAACTGAGAATACTACAGTTAACCTTGTTAAACGTTCTAATTAAGTGATCTTTGATCAGTGCTGTTTACAGTTTTCTGCAACTTAATGAGATGTTATTCAGTTCAAGTACGACAGGAGCTCATGGTGTGTGTTACAGTATTATCTCCATGTTGCACTCACTTCCTCTTATATATAATTACTCTCCTTTTAAACCTATTCTCACTCTGACATGTTGTTGTGTAGATAGGTGAGAGTCACACTCACACACAAACTTCCATCTGTGTCAGTTCCTTCACTCACACATGAACTGTGCACACAGATTTACTCATACACAAGCACACACACACACAGGTGTTGAATCACTGCCGTAGTCGCTTCACCCTCCTGCTCAGCAGTGTCAGCTCAGTTGTTGTCCTCAGTAAAGATGGCCGCCCCCGACGACTTGCCCCCATCGAGGGTGTCAGAAGTCAGCAGCCTCCGTCATTTAACCGTGTCAGGTTGGATGAAAGGGCTGATTGCACGAGATGGCCGACCGCAACACTCGCCATCACCAAATGAGGCCGAGCAGAGTGCAGGTCTCTGCCCTTGTTAGCCTCTGATCCTCGGTGAAGACTCAGCAGCGAGTTTTTGTGATCGTGATACTTTTTCTCAGAACAAGATAACATGTTACTGTTGGAGACAACCAGTTGTTTAACCTTTTTTGAATGCGCACAAGTTGGCGATCAGGAGCTTAACTAAGGGATGAATAGAAAATGACAGTGGAAGAGTGATGTGTGCTGACCGCCCACACTCTGGGTCAGAATATTAATTCAAAAGATTTGTATTTAAATATCATTTTTATATAAATATCAGCCACTTTTTATACATTAATGTGTATTTTATTTCTATTCTGTGTGTTTTTGTATGTTTTCCATTCTGTTTAAAAGCTGTGCTACACTACCACACGTATTTACGTGGCCTTCAGTCGTGTTAATGAATGGTGCAGGGTGGTAACTGACCTACAGATTGGATTCGTTTGGAGCTGAGACTTTTCTCGCTGTATCTAAGTCTGGCTCCATAAATGAAACTGTAATGGATATGTTTTTTTTTTTCCCCCATTACCTTTTTCTGGCACTGCTGCATTGACCTCCTTACTTGTCGTCTGCATCAACAAACATATATAGTTTGTGCCAAGTGAACATACGACGCATAAAACTCCTCAGTACCTTCGGTTTTCCTCGTGTCCTATTTACAGAGACCACTAAGTGAAACAGCCCTTAGCTAGTAACTCATGTTTACAGTGATTTTGAACATGATGCACTGTGACAAATGTAGCAAGCACATACTATAGGGAACACAATACATGCCAACTTCCTTAGCTCAAGAACAAACCATGCAGAAATAATCGCTTAACAGAATGAAGTTAATTTATTAAAGTTATGTAAATAAATAACTTGGTATTTTCATGAGCAAACCATGGCTTCATTGTCACATGACTTATCAAAAGGCTTCACAGGGCAAAGGGTTCACAGCCTTAAAATCAAATCTTAAATCTGAGTGTGTTTTCACACCACCTTATAAGCTATACATGTGCATTATCACTCCACTGGTAAATTATACTGGTTGTCAGAGGCACCTCAAAGAGCTTGAAAGCATTAAAGAATAATCCCAGACTGAGTGCAGGTCAGAGCATCAGCCGAGTGCTTGGAATTTGAAGATGTCCAATTATCCCAAAGACTTAAAGAATGTAGCTTGAGTTGGTATTAAGGTGATGGATTGTGGGTAATTACCTGGGATAGACTCATATCTTATCCATGCGGGACGTAGCAGGTTCAGGAGCTGAAGTCCCATAACAGTGGGCTGCCTGATCAGCTCACTAATTCATGTGGAGAGGCTGCAGAGAGGGAAAGAAAACAAGAAAAATGTAAATGAAGTCTGTTTTCTCAGTCGGCACCAGATGTGACATTTGGATGCAGTTTTTTAAGAAATACTCACAGCTTAGAAAAGTCTGAGTCATTCTTTTGCAGCAGATGGGAAGCGGTGACATTTAACCTACACAAACATATGGCCGCACACACACACAGACACACATATTACTACTACTGTGTTCAAAGGTTTCTTGACCGTAAAAGGCAAAACTGTACAACTCCATCCATTACCATCTTCTGCCCAGAGACCATAGTAAATATTGCAGTGACTCACATCACTCACATGTGTCTGGGGGGCGGGGGCCGGGGGGTATGAATGTTGTAGTTTGGGTTTAATGCTGTTTCAGTTACCAAGTTATAAAATCTTAATTTGACCAGCAGGGCGAAGATGAGGAGGGTCAATCAAGGGGTAACTAACACAGCTAACTGTGATAGGCTGAGAAACCTGTCAATCAAGTGAATGTGCCTGAGTGGACCTCTTCTTAAGCATTTCTTTTAATAATAGAACAAAAATTATCCTAATTATTATTTAGGGTCATCTGCCTAAATAACATACTCAGATATATCAGCTTATAACTGCCGCACTAAAAGGGAACTTCACAGACTTGTACACATCAAAGTGTGTTTACCAGTCCTGGGTAGTGCTGCTGCATACTAAAACAAACAAACAAACAAACAAAATTTTCTAAAACCATGTTAGACGAGGAATACAAACTGTTCTATCCTTCAGAGAATTTGGATGTTGCTCGACCAACGTGTCAACTACCATGGCTTAATGAATGAACGATTATTTTTTTGGGTGTGGGTGGGAAAATGCTCACTTCACAGAAGAAAGAGTCAGTTTCAACATTAATCACAGAACAAGATCCTGCCACCAAAGATCTCAGCATTCAAAGTACTAAACATGCACATGATCACCTGCATCCAATATGTGACAATATTAATGAAAATTTCTTTTAGAGTTATTCTTTTTTAATAAATGCAGTGTGCACATTAGTAACACGACAAGTTACAGTTAAAGTTGTTAGCCCACTGACTGAAATAATGGGGAGAGTCGTACATTTAATATATTATCCTGACTCTGATGTTTTGAATCAGCTGATATTCTCAACTTAACTCCACGTTAGTTTATCTGTGTGAGAGCTGATGTAGCTCAGAAAGCTCTGATAGAACTGGAAAGTTCCACTGTAGATTTAATATCTCACAAACTTTACTTTGCCCTTCATGCTGCGCTGCCTCTGCACTTTTTCATAGCTATGAACATGTTGTCACTCTTCGGTCCAGATGGAAAGATGTGACATTCAACCAACACAAATACAGACACACACTGTTGTGTAATTACTGTAAACTGTCTCCTTCGTGGTGTAGCTACATCAGATGGAGGAGTGATGGAGAGAAACAGACTTGTGCTTCTCACGTGTCAGGTGTGATGGAGGGAGGCAGGGACGGTGGGAGGCCGGCAAGACGAGCGAGCGGCAGAAAGAGACAAAGAAAGATTGACAAAGACAGAGTGGAACTCTGGGATTTGGTTATTTAGAGACAGAGATGCTGCCAAGGATTATGTCAAGTGGACTCCTCCCATGTTGAAGACAAAGGAAATCAAAAATTGAAAGGGAAAATAAGAACAAGTGGGAGGATACATCAGCACACAAGGCACACTAAGAGTTGGGGGCGCTGTTTTTCTGAATGTGGTGGGTGGGGGGGGGGGGGGGTGGGCGACCTTCTCTGTGTGCTGGTGTTGTTCCAAGCCAACCCTGCCTCTTAGAAATTACGCAGCAGCAAATAAGTTTTGCAGGAAACGTGATCATTGGCTGGATTGGGTTCAGAAGCAATGTTGTTTGACTGAGTGAAGCGCTTAATGACAGCAGAGTCGCCAGGAGGTGGTTGCGGAGGATGGCGGGCGCACAAAGCACGTGACTGCCACACGTGAAAGGCACAGAACATGTAATATAGAGAACTCCTCCTGGCCATACTGACCGTGAAGCGAGTAAGTTAAGCTGGGACCATAAAGTGTAGCAGTCTGACTTTTCCAAATCAAGTGGCTGTGTTCCAGAGTAACAGTCTGTTTAATTTCCCTCTTTGTGCTTTGCCAAACAGCTCTTCACGGCTGAGCCCTGGTGCAGAGACACTACTTGATTGTTCAATTCAATTTCCTGATGAGAACACTGATACTGGTTGTTTCAGCAAAACCCTGGATTAGGTGAAACACTGTGTCCCAAAAGACCGTAATACAACACCCCAAGTACTTAGGCCTCTACCCAAGTACTGCTGACTTTTTTTATGCATTGAATATACAGTTCAGGAAATACTGAAATATCCAGCTATACAAAGTCTATACCGAACCTATAATGCATAAAAATGTGTGTTGTTTTAGGATCAGTACAATAAAATGTACTGAAGTGATTTGATAAGTTCCATTCTTGCAGTAACGCTGCTGTATTATTGACATTTGGACATTTGCAGACAGGACAGACAGACAGTCAGGAGGAGGCGTTCAGCTCTGGTGGGCTCCAGCCCAGTTTAACCCACAGGTTACAGTTAACAAAAAGGCCGCGCTCCCACCCACCACCTGGACCTTTACACCTTAACTTTTCCCTTCTCTGCATAAAGGACGCACTACGTCCTGCATTAACAGTGACCTCTGGCACTGGACAGAAATTCCAAGGGGCAGAATTGTCCAATATGGACAGAAGCTCTAGTTCTCTAGTAACTGGACTAATTAATCACACGTAGGTTTGTCAGACAGAACGCAGCAGTAAACCTAGGATGAAGATACTTGATTTGGCTGAGACTGCTAAAGCATTTTCTTATCGTACAGTATAACTGGAGAGGACTGTGGATTTTGTCCAGCTTTAAAACTGCAGCTACATGAAGAGGTGATCCCTGCAGGGCCTGTATGAAGTGGAGGAATAATAACAGCCACGCATAACTCTCACTGTACATTTGTCTTGTGCGTACTGTTATAACAGACCTGAAAAATTCCAAACCTATCCATTAAACATTTATTGCCTGTTTTATCACGGGATTCTAGTTCAGCATCGTCAGCTGCTCTTTTGCATTTTGTCTCCGTTTGTCTCTTCACTTTCTATCTGTATTTAAATTTTGTTTTTAATTGCATTTTAATTACATACACCACGAATGGGTACACATAAACATACACAATATGCAGATATAGCAGACACCATCACACACACTCGTACACGAAACTCCTCAAAGCTAAGTTGACTTTTTGAGAGAAGAAAGAAAAAGTTCTGTTTTGTTCAGGTTTAGTTTCTGATGGAGCAGCAGTTAGTTCAGATGGAAAGTAAAAGCAGCAGACAGCGGTTTGTCCAATCCAACTCCCCCTCGTAAACAAAAAACATAAACCATAAGAGGAACAGTGCAAAAGCCATCACGCAGGATTAATTGAGGATCTGTCTGTCAGGAAGCTTCTTTTGCATTTTGTTTTCACACTTTCGCTTTATTAGCACTTTTCCTGACAGCGCTGCGAGCTTAGCGTGTTTTCAGTTCTCAGCGTCAGTCAGAAAACCGTGAGAGAGGAAGAGATTAAACTTTCGCCGGCAGAGCACCGCAGTGCAGGTGCGTTTTCAGCTCATAGCCACAACAAGAGCTTGTGAGCATTTGTTTAGAGCTACAGGCTCAAAAACAAGAAGGTGGACCACAGGGAGGGAGAAGCATTACGCTGAATACAGCACAGAGCAGCTGGGAGACAGGGAGAGGAGAGGATGGCAGACTGAAGCTGTGTGAAGCTGTTCAGATGGAGCAGTTTGTTTTTTTTGTTTTTTTTTTTTGTTGAGGGGAAAAAGTGCTGCCTGGAGGGATTTTTGTAAAGTAAAAGGGTTCTGTTTCCATAACAACAGACTGATCTACGTTGGACACTTTAGGACATCATTAGCCCATAGCAACAGAGACAGGAGAAAACAAAAAAAACAAACAAAAAAAAACTATCAACAACAAGGCAATGGATGAAGAAGGAAAAAAAAAAACGCATGGCAAACCTAAGGTGTCAGACAGCTGTGCCCACAGCTCAGGGAGCAAACAGGCTCTAAGTATCTGCTGAGTCTCCCATCTCTCAAACGAAGCTGGAGTATGAGCTGGTCGAAAGTAAGAGCGGTGGTTTGTGTGGCTGAGCCTGTAGCTTAGCTTAGCTTAGACATTTATGCATACAGTATATAACCATGGCCTCTGGGTAATTGTAATGGCTATGTTTTTACTACTTTCTGACATTTCATCTGATATTTTCCATAAACTAAAAAAATGAATCCATAAACTGAATTAAAAATCAGCGAATCATTTTGTTAAAGGTGGGATTTTTTTTAGAATAGATCCAGAGATAATTCAAACCTAAGACCATATCGCAGTATTTATGTTTCCGAACCACCGACTTCTGCTACTTTCCAAGATAGTCCTGGTTTGAGCGTCTGCTGTTCGATGTAAAACCACTTTAAGTTGTTTAAAACTAATTTGATTCTTAGAGCACTTTTCAAACAAAGCCCGTTTGATTTTTTTGTGGTGTTTAAATATTAGCTTGCCTCTAAAGAGCAGCTCCGGAGGAGTGTTTTGACGTGTATCTTGTGCTTTTACAATAAAAAAATGACACGTGAAGTATCCAACTATGACAGCGCTCTGAATGGCTGAAGATGCAGCCTCTGCAGTTTAAAAAAAAAAAAAAAGATTAAGATGGCTGAGGCATTTTTCTCAGAGCTTTGATTTAGAGGGAGTGATGACAGAACACAAATCAGTGGGACACTGGGTGTCAAAAAGGAACATAATTCACACAAGTCTCAAGCCTGTCATTACTGCATCACGGAGACAGCATATAAACTATGAAGAAACACATTTATATGAACAACACCAAGCTGCGAGACAACAAAACAAGGCACAACAAAAGGTGAGAGGTGATGCAGCTCAGCTGTGCAACACGCAATTAGAAATTCATGCTGCTTCTTGACTGATCTGCCTCAGCAGAGATCTCCAGTGTGGGAAAGGAGTGAGGAAGGGACGACTCCACAGAGAGAAGGGAGACAGGTACAGAAGAAAGATGTCAGGTGAATCTTTACTGTCCCTGGAGACCTGTGGAACACACCTGAGCCAGTTCAGGGCTCTACACTGATTGGCTGAGTGGTCAAAACAAATATGAATGTTGCAGTTCTTTATTTGAATCCCCAGATGCAAAGTACATTGACTCAAAGGTGTTTATTTTCTTTTATTTCCTGTTCTATGAGCACATAATGTAAACTGTATCAGGGAACCAGAGGAAGGGAAAAGCAGGGGAAAGAATGTGAAGATACTTATCTGTCTTCTTTTTATTTCATCTTTTCTTTTTATTACCATAACATATTCTCAGAAATATGACTTTGTGATGATAAACTGTTCACTGATGTCTGTCGAACGTTTATCCCTGAAACATGAAACTGACAGGAGCGAGAATTACAACGCGACGGGTCTGTTTGTGTCAGCTGTGACCATCTGCTTTGGAGCAGATCTGACATTTGAACTGAGTTTTCTGGACCAGAGTCTAATTAGGTTGTG